>NW_027093966.1:600000-752500 GCF_022343315.1 Plenodomus lingam | reverse complement strand
GACCCCCTTTTTGAAGAAGACCCATACACCCGTGGCGCCAAAGGAAGAGACCCCTGCTACGAAGGCGGTCGAGGCCCCCGAGGCCGAGGAAGTCGACGTTCCAAAAGTAAAAGAGGCCAATGTACCCGTGGAGCAACCGGTCGAAACTGCTGTCGAAAAAGTCTCCGAAGCACCCGTCGAGACGCAAGTCGAAGCCCCTGTTGAGCAGTCTGCCGAAAAGCCAACTGAAGCTCCTGCCGAAGAGGCCAGCGAAGCTCCTATAGAGAAGGCAATGGAGACACCAGTGGTAGAAGCTGAGGCACCAGCTGCAGAAAAGGCCGAGGTGCCTCCCGAGACTGTCCAGGAGCCGGGGCCGGTTGCGACCAAAACTGAGGAGCCCACTCCAGAAGTGACAGTGGAGGCGCCCGTCTCCGAAGAGAACGAGCCGGCCGAAGAGGAGAAAGCAGACGTTGCGCCAGCACAGGAAGAAGATCCGTTCACTGACAACAAGTCTGAGCCTGCGCTTACTAAAAAGGCAGAGGCTGCTGCTACAAAGAAGATGAATGTTCCCGCCAGGAAGACCGATGTGAAGAAGCCTACACCGATAGGAACGGCCAAGGGGTCCGTCGCATCAGCTGCCAAAAGCCCGCTTCCAAAATCCATGCCACCACCGAGAACACCCACTACTCCCAAGGCTTCAGTAAAAGCCCCGGCCCCACGACCGAGTCCTACAAAGGTGCAGCAGAAGCCTGCGGTTACAAAGGAACCAGCCAAGGAACCAGCTGCAAAGACGAACCGGGCTTCCCTTCGACCAACGGGCGCATCTGCTACAACGTCAACGTCGGCAGCCCCCAAACCCAAGGCTGCTCCAACTGCTGAGCCCAAGAAGCCAGTCGCATCAGCAACGGAGAGCAAGAAGTCTGTAGCAGCAAACCCTACTACTGCGAAGCCTGCCACCACTAAGCCGTCGACTGCTGCGCCCCGCGTGAGGTATGTACAGTAAAACTGGGTGCGTTGACTAGGCTAACATGGGTGCCAGCACTTCACCAACCGGCTTTAAGAAGCCCCGTCCCAAGTCACCTACCCGTCCTGTCGGCCTGCCCTCTCGTCTTACCGCTCCCACTGCAGCGTCTGCTGCAAAACATGGCGAAGAGGCAAAGGTCGCCAAGAAGCCAGCCACTACAACTCATTCAGCACCAAAGCCTGCCTCTGCCAACCCAAAACGAGCCTCTCTCGTCCCCAGCAATGTTCCCAAACGGCCCGAATCACGCACATCTACGACAAGTTCTTCGGCGCCCAAAGGAGGATTTCTCGAGCGTATGATGCGCCCTACCGCCGCGAGTGCCAGTAAGACGCATGCAAAGCCCGTCTCCCCCCCACCTAAATCTACGGCCAAAGCTCCAGCCAGCGCTTTGCAGAAGGGCAAGAAAAAGGTTGAAGAGGTCGCTGCAAAGGCAAAGGCCGCAGCGACCAATGGCAACCACGATGACGAGCCACACAACGACGAGCATCATGATGAACATCACGAAGATGCTACTGCGGGTGCTTCGGAGTCCCACGAGAATCCTGTGGAAGCGAGTACCGCTGGTACTGACACTCCTGTTCAAGAGGGAGATGCTTCTACTGCCGAGCTACAAACACCCCATTTTGAAGGAGAGACGATACGTTGAACGTCAAACCCTGTGTAGACGGATTCTGAATGCAAAAGCTGTATACTCATGGTTTCTTGTACTTCTAGGGCGTGTGCAGCAGCCTTCCACTTCCACATGTCGATATTCTGGCATCTCATCTCTTCGTTTCTCAGCAGCATTTTTTGGAGCGTTTGGTTCGAGGGAGCGTCATAGGTATTGGTGGTTGTCACCAGGCCATTGTCGAGACATTGCGAAGGTATGAAGATAGGGTTTTGGATACAAAGGATTAGGCTGTATGGTATTTGATATTTAACCCTGTAGTTCCTGTAGATGGTTGATTTAACAGACATTGTTTGGAAACAAAGTATAGGGAATCCATCACTTGAATCGAATTACTTGTTCAAAGAAACAGGGACGGGCATGAAACGCGATGCGAAAAGTCAGGCTTCATACGCGTGATCATGTGACCTTCACCTCCGCCAAAACTCCGATGCTGCCCCAACTTTTTTTCCCAAGCCCCAGACGAAACGGTGCTCGACGCAACAGCAGACCTCAGCGTCGTCCCTTTGCCCCTACTTCCTCGTCATAGGTTGAGGTTTTTTTTTCTCTGTTCAAGATGCGGGTTCAATCTCTTTTCCGAGCGCAATCGCTCGCCACGAACGGCTTGCGCTGTTCCGCACGATCGGCCACCCGAACGGGCTCAAGATGCGCCCTCTCCACCGTTGCGGCGACCCGCACAGCCTACACCCAGGGATTGAAGACGGACACATGGATCAGCAACCAGACGTCGAATGGGCAGCGGAGATGGGCCTCTGTGGCTGCACAAGTGTATGTATTATGATTCCGGATGGCTATTAATCTCGCTTTTTTACAGAGAGGGGCATTCGCATCGAGTCCATACTAATGATTTGTCTCTGCAGATTGGAGCAGGCAAAGGCAGACCCCTCTACCTTGACCCAGGAGAAGATTGTCGAGAACCTAGACCCCGTTGAGTGGGAGCGTTTGTCACGAGTACGCAACATTGGTATTGCCGCGCACATTGACTCTGGCAAAACGACCGCCACCGAGCGTGTGCTCTTCTACACCGGCCGAATCAACAACATCCACGAGGTGCGAGGCAAAGATGCGGTTGGCGCAAAGATGGACTCTATGGATCTCGAGCGTGAAAAGGGAATCACCATTCAGTCTGCCGCCACCTTCTGCGACTGGACCAAGAAGAATGAAAAGGGCGAGGAGGAGAAGTACCACATCAACTTGATCGACACCCCTGGACATATTGACTTTACCATTGAGGTTGAGAGGGCGCTGCGAGTGCTCGACGGTGCTGTCATGATCTTGTGCGCTGTCAGTGGTGTGCAATCGCAGACCATCACAGTCGACCGGCAGATGCGGAGATATAACATCCCCAGAATTTCCTTTGTCAACAAGATGGATCGCATGGGCGCAAACCCTTGGAAGGCTGTCGAGCAAATCAACCAGAAATTGCGTATACCTGCGGCCGCTCTCCAGGTGCCCATTGGACGCGAGGATGGCTTCTTGGGCGTGGTTGATCTCATTAGGATGAAGGCCATCTACAACGAGGGCGCCAAGGGAGAGATCATCCGGGAGACGGATGAGATCCCAGAGGACATTGTCGAGTTGTGCAAGGAGAAGAGGCAGAAGCTCATCGAGACGCTGGCGGATGTGGACGATGAGATTGCGGAACTCTTCTTGGACGAGCAGGAACCCGGCATCGCGCAGATCAAGGCCGCCATTCGCCGCGCTACCATTGCACTCAAGTTCACACCGGTCATGATGGGCTCCGCACTTGCGGACAAGTCTGTCCAACCGATGCTCGACGCCGTCTGCGATTACTTGCCCAACCCCTCCGAAGTCGAAAACATGGCGCTGGACAAGAAGCGGAACGAAGCACCAGTCAAGCTTGTGTCGTACAACTCTCTGCCCTTTGTCGGCTTGGCGTTTAAGCTGGAAGAGAGCAGTTTTGGGCAACTGACGTACATTCGTGTGTACCAGGGCACCCTCAAGAAGGGCATGAACGTGTTTAATGCGCGGTCAGACAAGAGGGTCAGGATCCCCAAGATTGTGCGCATGCATTCGAACGACATGGAGGAGGTGCCGGAGATTGGTGCCGGAGAAATCTGCGCCGTTTTTGGTGTTGACTGCGCGTCTGGAGATACCTTTACGGACGGGGGTCTCGGATACACCATGGCAAGTCCATCTCTACATTATGAGTGAGCAACAAGCAAAAAAAGCTAACACCATCAAAGACATCCATGTTTGTCCCCGAACCTGTCATCTCCCTCTCCATCAAGCCCAAGCACACCAAAGACACGCCCAACTTCTCCAAAGCTATGAACCGGTTCACGCGCGAAGACCCGACCTTCCGCGTCCACGTCGATGCCGAGTCGCAGGAGACCGTCATCAGCGGCATGGGCGAACTCCACCTGGACATTTATGTCGAGCGCATGCGCCGTGAATACCGCGTCGAATGCGAAACCGGCCAACCCCAAGTCGCCTACCGCGAAACCATGACGCAGCGCGTCAACTTTGATCACACCCTCAAGAAGCAATCCGGCGGCTCTGGAGACTACGCCCGCGTCGTCGGCTGGATGGAGCCATGCGAGAGCCTGTCGGAGAACAAGTTTGAGCAGCAAATCTCTGGAGGGACGATTAGCGAGAAATTCCTGTTTGCGTGTGAAAAGGGGTTCAACGCCTCGACGGCAAAGGGACCCCTCCTCGGCCACAAAGTCCTAGGCACCTCCATGGTCATCAACGACGGTGCCACCCACGCCGTCGACTCTTCGGAAATGGCGTTCAAAATGGCAACCCAACAGGCCTTTCGCAAGGCCTTCATCGCCGGTTCCCCCCAGGTCCTCGAACCACTCATGAAGACGACAATCACGGCGCCCAATGAGTTTCAGGGCGGTGTCGTCGGTCTCCTGAATAAACGCAATGCAGTCATTAATGATACCGAGATTGGACCCGAGGACTTTACGGTGTATGCGGATTGCAGCCTCAATAGCATGTTTGGCTTTAGTAGCCAGTTGCGGGCGAGTACGCAGGGCAAGGGCGAGTTTAGCATGGAGTTTAGCCATTATAGTCCGGCGCCGCCGCAGTTGCAGCGCGAGTTGGTGGCGAAGTATGAGAAGGAGCAGGCGGCGAGGAATGCGTAGGCTGGCTGGTAGGTTCTTGTTGGGGTGGAGGTGGTGGTGGTGGTGTGGTTATGCAGAGCCACAATGAGAGCGAAAAGACGCTAGATTACGGCTCCAAATGAGGTAACGAGGTGTTTTGGCATATAGAGCGCATGGACGGTTTTTTTTTAGGCTGCTGCTGCTGCTGATGGGCTTGGGCGCTTGGGATTGTGTATATGTATGTATATGTGTAAATATATTTGATGCAGAAAGGAGCTCCCAAGTCCATTTTCCATTACTATTACTTACCTACCTAGTCTTTGTAAGGATCTTTGCCTCATCTCGCTTGCCAAGTTGCCTAGACGTTCATCTTTCTGCCAACTTATCCTTTGACACGAGCTTAGGTTAATATCAAGCATAGGTATAACATACTCATCAAGACTGACTGTGTTGCCGCGTTTGCGATTTATATATTTGAGCTCTTTTTTTTTATATTAATGTAGTGTAATTGACATCTAACGCTAATGCTGGGGATGTAGTCCTTGACGTTGAGTAATACAGCGTCTTTCTTGCCTTTGTAAAGTCTATTCATCTTTCTAGAGAATACGAGACGGTTACCTACCGTACGTAAGATTGCTGCTAGCTTATTATACGCTCTTGGTGAGTAGATCGCGTACCTGGGTATGCAGCGTAGAATGCAAACGCTCCCAAAGAGTAGACTTGGTTTTGCCGCAGTAATTGTATTCTGCCCGTGTCGCTGAGAGTGTATAACGCGATGCTTTATTTGAGCGCTTGGCGTAGGTATATATTCGTCTAGCGCGTTGTTGTACGGTACAGGTTTTGCGCTTCGTCTTCTTCGTGCTGAGAACTTGTCTAGGGCATCTCGCTCGTAGGTAAGTGAGCCCCCGTCCCACTTCTTGAACGGCAGATGATTGCTGGGTTCCTAGGCTGAAGCATCGCTGTCAAAACGGGTCTTTTTTGTATTCTGGTTCCTCGTAATCCGCTTCACGCTCTTCTTCCTCGCTTTCAGACGCTGTGCTATTGCTGGCTTGACTGCCATGCCTCAACGCCCTTTTTACCTGCCGCTTTCCTTTTGGCTTCCTGGAATCGCGTGCCCGATTCTCCACGTCTTTGTTGCTCTTCTTTCTTTGCCTGGAGCTTTCGCTCTACTTGCTGTTTCTCCCGCTGCTTCATACGGTCCTGGCACTCTCGCTTTAGATGTTCTTGCATCATGTGAACCGCTGACCAGGTGGTTGTCGGTGCATTTCTGTGTGCCTCTTTTCTTATCCTGCCCGTCTTGCACTGGAAGCGCAAATAGCCATCGCCCGCAAACCAAAATTTGATACGCCGGCAGCAGCTCCTCGTCTTTACGGCTATTGGCTCAGAGGACCCGAATTCTGGTATCTCAAAGGGGGCAAAGCCACCCTTTATAACGTTAGACGTCTCCCTAATTCTGATGGTACAATCTGGGTGGTCGCAAGAACAAAAGCCCAAAGAGTCCCCTTGTCTGGCAGTGGCCCGTTTTCTGAGGCATAAATTAGCGAGTCCTGGTGGAATTTGAGGACTACGCCCCATTCCAGCTCGTGGAAGTCCTTGTTTTTTATCTCGTCATACATGCTTCTTGTCCGTACCTTGCTGGAGTACATTTGCCACTTGCCGTGGACCTTTTCAAGGTATGGGTCGCTGACTGTACCCTTTTCACCTCTAGAAAGCTTTTCGGCGAGAGATATCGAAAGCGGCGTTGACTTCTGCTTCGCGTTTCTTATGTTCTTTGATAGTACCTACGTTCATACTTGTAGTTCGTTTTCTGGGTCGCCATCGCGAATGCCGATCTTGTAGTCGATGGCAAAGCGATAACATTGTGGTGAACGTGGCCCTGGGAAAGACGTTGCTTAAGCTCTTTAGTTGATGCATCTAGAATTGCTCGGCCGTGTCGTGATTAAGATGGTAATAGGCCTGCTGCATATATATCGCATTGCACAACACAAACTGCCGGTATGCAATCTATCTTACAACACATACCAAACATCCAATCTCACAATCCAATCTACCTACCGCCCCCATCACACCCCCCTCCTCAACGCCCTCCGCACAGCTAACCCAACCCCACTCCACCCACCAACATCATTATGCGCCCCATACCTCACAACCTCCAACTCCAGCGTCAATGTACCAGGTCGGGGCCGCGCCTCTGCGCCCTCTGTCTGCGCGCTCTCTTCGTCTAAACCATCCACACCCACCCACCCCTCCACCTCCGCCACCCGATACGCAAA
Source organism: Plenodomus lingam (assembly GCF_022343315.1). Lineage (NCBI taxonomy): Eukaryota > Fungi > Ascomycota > Dothideomycetes > Pleosporales > Leptosphaeriaceae > Plenodomus > Plenodomus lingam. The sequence continues at coordinate 745,486 of NW_027093966.1, read as the reverse complement.
AGCCCCGCGCGCAACCCTGTCCGCGCCTAAAATGCTTCTGCGCTCTTCGCGCGCGGTCGCACGCTCGTGGGCGAGGAGGACAGATTGCAGAGATGCAAACAGGGCTTCTGATTCGCGGAAGGTGATTGCGGGGTCGTTGCGGGCGTGGAGGATGTGAATGTGTAGGGGGGGTTGGTGGGGGGTGTTTTGGCGTTGGGTATTGTGGTTCCGGGGGGGAGTAGAGGACGGGGTATGAGCGTCGATCAGGGCGTGGAGACGAGGGAGTGTGGGCCAGGTGTCGATGATGCGGGATGTTAGGAGGGAGAGGATGCGTGGGTAAGCGGTTAGGGGTTTGAGGACGGGGATCAAGCCGGCGATTTTGTAGGTGCGGAGGAGGGAGGGGAGGTCGCGGAAGGGGGAGACGAGGATGATGGCTGCGTAGCCTGTGTAGGAGGGGATGGGTGGTTGGGCAAGGGAGGAGAGGGGGAGGAGGGGGGATGTTGGGTCTGCGGCGTAGAGGGCTGCAGCTGTGGTTACGGCGGTACCTAGGCTTTGGCCTGTGAGGACGGTGCGGTGGGTGGGGTGGCCGAGGGTTTGGTGGAGGTAGGAGAGGAGGGAGATTGCGTCGGTGATGAGGCCGGGTTCTGTGGGGAGGTGTGGGGGGTTGAGGAGTGTAGAGGTGCCGAAGCCTCGATAGGAACAGGTGAGGAGGTGGGTTTTGGGGATGGAGACGATAGAGCGGTAGGTGGCTGGGCGGCTGGATTGGGCGATGTGGCCTGCGTTCTGGGGTGGGGGCATTAGCTTGTGGAAATGGGGGAGGTTTGAGGAGTAAAGGGATTTGAATGAGAAGAAGAAGAGCAGAGATGGTGGAGTACATCAGAGTAAGAAAATATTTGAACCGGAGTATTTCCAATGCGGTTCCGTAAATGAAGACCTCGAGAAATGAAAAGAGTTAAAACAAAAACTCCACTTACTCCGTGGAAATTCACAACAACCCTGCTCTCCGCATCCCCACTCATCAGCTTCTCCCCAACCGTCCCCTTCAATCCCTCCGCGACTTCCCCAGACCCAGCCGCCATGAGGAGTTCATTCTCATGCTCCAGATACACATCAAGAGGAATGACGTGCCAACAGAACAGCTTCTCATGATCTGCTGTTTCTAGTAAGAAGGGTTGGACCTGGCCCTCTGTGGTGTTATGTTAGCGACTATCGTCTGACTTCTAACAATGTAAGGCTTTCACGACAATGGTGAAGTATGTCAAGGTCGGCCACGGCAAGAGATGAAAGAGAAAAAGAAGATACTAACTAGCAAACCCAAATTCCTCCGGATTAGAAACATTTCCAAAAAGCCCAGTTTGGAATTTATGTGCATAAAGTGCGCTGGCAATTTTCAATTAGCAATTAATCCCATCCCATCCCATCACCCTCTTCAACTCCTCTCCCACCCAATCCAAAAACTACAAATACTAAACCGAACCCCCTCATAACCAAGCACCAAGCACGCGAAAAAGACCAAAAACTCACTGTCTCTGCACCCAAGGTACAACCAACAACCCCACAGAAACCGCCCACACGATCCCCACCCCAGCAAGCGTCCAGTACGCCTTGACAAAGACACGCTGTAGCGCTACCATCTTGTCTCCCCTTCTCAGCCGTCCTTTCCTGCTGAAAAACCAAAGGTGCCTTGAACTAAGTCTTTCTTTAACGGGTGGGAATGTGGGTATCCGTGGGATGGATGATAGTTCGCGACGGTATGAAAGGGAGGGACTGGGGAGAAATTAATGATGTTGTTCCTAAGGAATGGTAGGGAAGGAAAGGGAAATGGATGGTTGGATTGGACGGTGGTGGTGTTTTCGGGAGCGGATAGGGCTGGGGATAAGGCTAGTGCGGATAAGGAAGTTGGGGACGAGTGTCTTGGCGTCGGAGGTGGGCGAGTGCGATGGGGAGTCTGGATGCATGTTGACAGTAAAATCAGGCATGTGGTTTTTTCGAGCTTTGGGGTAAGCGGTATATATCATCACAGCTTGAAAAATTGTAGAGATTATTATTCCTTGGAATATTGTTCTTGGGTATCATTCCAGCCGGCACACTCCAGCCCACATATCTAATTCCCATCACCCGAGGATACACCTATGCAAGTCCCTTCTTAGGGCGTCCAGCCTTCTTCCTATCTATTGCACTTCCCAGACCAAACCCTGTGTTTCCCATAGTCGTATCCTGAGCCGGTGTTGCCACTGTCGGCGTCGCATCTCCACTCCTTGCCCTTTTCTCTGGTAACTCGTCACCATCTTTGGGTAATCTGAATGCCAAGTACGTCTCATCCGCACGCCTACACTTGTCAAACACCTCATTCATGTACTTTTCCACAACCTCCGGCGGCCGCACGGCACGACGAAGGGATTCCAGGAGAACTGGGTCTTCAGTACGTAGAAGAGCCGTGACTGGTTGGTAGAATTCAATGTCTGCAATATCGTTCTTTTCGTCAAAGTCTTCTATGCGAGGAGGTGGGACATGAGGTGTCACAGGCGTTGATGCTGCTGGCGGTAAGGGTGCTGGCAACGGGGTATCAGGATTGAGCGCCGTCGTCGACGGACCTGAAGGTGTTGCGCCCGGAGTATCGAGTGCAGGAGGGCCAGGTGTAGAGACTGGTGTTGCTTTTGGTGCAGGTGTAGCTGGTGGTTTGACAACCGGGTCAGCCTTTGGTTTCATCTTTGTGATCAAAAAGGATATTTTGACGCCAGTGCCATCCGGTAGCTCGTCCATGAAGCTGTATGAAGGAAAGTGAAACTTGTCGCCATTTCCCTCCTCGAATTCGAAAATCAGTGGCTTATATGGCTGTGTTTTTGGTTGGGCATGATACGAATTCATGTGCTGTTGCTGGTGGTAGGCATGAGGCTGTTTGTAATTATTTGGATACGGAGGATGAGGCTGTTGAGCAGGAGGTATTTGTTGCATATGTTGCATTTGTTGTGGCTGATAAGGTAGGGCGGGACTGTATGGTTTAGAAACTGTCTGTTGGGTCTGCTGGTAGTGATTCTGTTGTTGGGTATGTCGTTGAGCCGGCTGCTGAGGCTGCTGATATTGATTTTGTTGATGAGACTGTTGATATTGATTTTGCTGTTGAGGCTGTTGATATTGATTTTGCTTTTGATGAGGCTGTTGATTTTGCTGTTGAACCGAGTGGTGGTTTTGATGTTGAGTCAGCTGTTGGTTTTGATGTTGAGTCGACTGTTGACTTTGATGTTGGGTCGGCTGCTGATTTTGATGTTGTACTGGCTGTTGGACTGGCTGCTGGACTGGTTGCTGACCTGACTGCTGGTTTGGCTGCTGGATCGACGGCTGAACTGGCTGTTGCATTGGCTGAACCGGTCGTGGCGGCAGAGGGGCAGTGATCTGCGTGGCCACAGGAGGGGGTGCAAGCTGCTTCGGTGTAGAAGGTGGTGGCGGTTGTTTCGGCGTTGGAGGGTGTGTTTTCATCGCCGATGCCTTAGCCGCCTCGGCCTTTTGCTTTGCCAATATCGCAGTGAGCTCATTAATGTGAGACTGAAAGAACTCGAGTTGCGCCTTGCTAGCCTGGCCTGCTGCGACAATCTTCATGACCGCCTTCAGTTCTGGGTCTGTCCCTGCCCGCGCTGCCAACATGTGAATGACGGGATCAGGAGCCGGCGTCGAGGTTGGCGCAGGTGGTGCCACTACCTGCACAGGCTTCGGTGGTGGGGGTGGTCGGGGTTTCGGCGGTTGGTAGACGGGCGGGCCATTGTTGTACTGCATGTACTGATTTGGCTGGCTGTGTTGACTGTGTTGGCTATGGTTTGGCCATGAACCATATGCTGATGGGGTGGCCATCCTCTTGGGCGCCGTCTTGGCCTCGCGCGCTCCAAACAGCTTGATCGGCAGCGTGTGAGGCTCTACGACCAGTCGCGGTTTGTATCTTCTGAGCAGATCAGGGTCGATCGCAGACTTGCTGGTCTTGTCGTCTTTGGGCTTCTCCATTTCGACATAGAGACCAATCTGAGGGAAGTTGCGATCCAACTCCTTCTGGCGTTGCATCTTGGCCTTGTCTTCTTCTGTCCGATCTGCTGGCTTCTTGGGCCGGTTGAAGAAAGTGTGGAAGGTGCGAAAGTTGGCGCCAGAGATCCATACTGCCCGCGACCGCTCAAAAGAAGCCGCCAGCACACCGCTCTGCTGGATGCTCTGCCATTCGCTCCCGGGCAAGTCGAGTGGTTGCGGCTCAGAGAGCGTGGGCAATGGGGCGCCGTCGACCAGGCGTAGAGGTAGTGTTTGCTTGGGGGGTAGTGGTAGTGGTGTACCTTCGGGGGCGGGTGTCGATGGTATTGAGACTTTGACGGCGATGCTGGTTCGCTTGCGCTTCAATGCCGATTTGGTACTCTTGACGGCCGTTTCTTTAGGCGCTTCTTTGGGCGTCTCGGGGGCTGGCGGGGCAGCATCTTCGCGGGCGCGCGCTCTCGTGGACCGCCGTGGTTCAGACATTTCGGAGGCTTCTGGACATGGATGCGATACAACAACACGATGTGAGCGTGGATGGTTGTGGCTTAAAGAGGCGCCCTGTGAGCCTCCAGCCCTCTGAAGTGGACGCGTTGTCACGTGCAGACAACCCCAGTAACGTGATCCACCACCGAGCGCCCACCCCCACCGAGCGCCCACCAACACCAAAATCCACCACCCACTAAATGAGGATATTACGCCACCCACAATAGCTATTATTACAAGATTTCTTAGAGTCGCGATTATTAGATCTATTAGAGTAGATTAAATATTTTAGATTATATAAGTAGCTTTTTAGGGGGTCTAATTAGGCGCCTACACTATAAAGTTGCCTCTACTACTATATCCTCTTCTACTAGCTCCTTATTAACTACCTTAGCTAGTATAATAGTAGGAGGCTTAAGGATTTACCTCTTACCTATTTAGAATATTTTAATATTATTTTAGAGTTACTTTTCTAGTTACTTAGTAGTTTTCTACTTATTATATATAGTAGCTTTTTAGGTAGCTTTCTTCTCCTACTCCTTCTTAGTAATTACTTAATTTAAGTAACGCTCCTTTATAAGTTAAGCTTTAGTAAGCTTCTATTACTTATAAAGCTTAATTACCTTACTTTTTTAGTATTATAGCTCCTATTCTTTAAGGTTCTTTTACTCCTAGAGCTTAAATACTTACTTTACCTTTAATAGTAAAATAAATTAGGCACTACTACTATAATTATTATTAGGGGGTAATAATAAAGGTTTACTACGCTTCCTATACTTCTTCTTATTAGCTAGGGTAGCTCTTAGGTGTTTATTTTTATAGTTAAGTAGAGTATTTCTTACTAATATAGTATAAATTATCTAGCTAAGCTTCTTTAACTATTTATTATAGATATTAATTATAGTATTATAGAGTAACTACTCTATCTTTCTCTAATTACTTATACTTAATATTAAGGTTATACTATTACTTAAAGAAGGCTAGTTACTATTATTTATAGGTACTTTAAACCTTAAAAGGATAATATTAGGGTTAAGTAGTAAGATACCTATTACTTTAAAAGCTATTAATATTAGCTTTTCTTTAAAGGTATTACTCTATATTATAACGACTTAGGTAGGTAGGGCATCTAAAAGGTATCCTATATAACTTAAAGGCATATAGGAGTGCGCGTCTATATAGAAAAGGATAAGATTCCTACACCTATAGGTCTTGTACAAAAGGATAAGAAGAATATACCTATCCTAACTATAGGCAAGCTGTTCTCTATATATATAAGTAAGTTAGGCCTTTATTAGGCCTAACTTAGTATAGAATAATAGGCAGGCAATTCTACCTTATTATTACACTACCCCCTCCTATAGAAAAAGGATAGTCCCTATCCTTAGGATTAGGTTTAGATCCCTTATTAAAGAAGAGCTTTTTGCAAATAATTCTACCTTTACCTCTGCCTTTACCTTTACTTCTTCTTCCTAGGGCACAGACCCCTATCCTTAGCCTGCCTATAACTAGCCCTCTACCTACTAACTTTCTTATTCCTATATCCCTAATTTTTTAATTATTTAACCTAATCTATCTAAAATCTAGTAAGTATTTAATCTATATAATTAAATAGTTACTAATCTAAATTAGAACCTTTAGCTATACTAGTACTAGTACTACTAGGAGTCCTCCCTATTGCTTATCGCGCTCTCTATATAAGAGTAGTTAGGGCTCTAGCTAGAGGTAGGTTTAATAATTTTAATTTTAAGTTAAAGAATTCTAAGAAGTGCTAGTACTATATCTCCTAGAATAAGTATTATAATCTAGTAAGTATCTAAGTCTAATAGGGTTCCTTTACTAATTCTAGTAGATTCCTTCTTTTATTAGCTAAGAGTACTCTGCCCTTAGGGGTGCTCTAGAAGAATACTATAGCCTAATTAGAAACCCTACTAAAGGGGATAAGGATAAGGAAGCTATAGTTGCCTATTAGAAGGATATTAAGCAGTTTAAGGCTACTATTTAAGAAACTACCTAAAACCTAGCTAAGTGTGTTACTATTACTAATACTTAAACTAAGGGTATAGAGGCTACTAAAATCCTTATAGCTACCTATTATACTACTATATCTAATTTATATTAGCTTTAGAATAGTATCTATAAGATAGTCTTAGTAGTTAGGGGCTTAATAAAGGCTATAAATAAACTTAAGGAGGAATTAGCACTAAATTAGGAGGCAACTTTCTTAGTATAGGCTAAGATAAAAGTATTCTATAAGAAGGAGTCTAAATTAGTCCTAGCTCCTATCCCTGCTCCTGCACCTGCTCTAATCCCTGCTGCACTAGTTATCTAGAAGCTAGTAAAGAAGAATAGTCTAGGCGCTATCTTAGCTAATATAGAGTCTAAACTAGGTTCTAATAGAGAGATAGATATAGAATAAAGAGGTTTCCTAAGGGTAGTGTCCTAGGAACCTTAAAGGTTCTAAATAGGATATAATAATAAATAGTAATAAGAATAATAGTAATAGATAGTAGTTAATAGATAATATATAGCTAAATAGGATATAAATTAGTTCTAATATTAGGTATAATTATTATAAAGTAATATTAGATCCTCTCTACCTTTTTCTTATACTTAAATCTATTTTAGTAAGCTATATAGGGGACCTAGCTAATTTAGATACTATTAGTAGAATACCTATAATTTATAGGGAGCACCTATAAAGTTAGAGGTAGGATACTAAATAGGATTAGGATTATATCTAACCTACTTAACCTTATATTTTAGCTTAGATTAATATAATTTACTAGCTAGGATTTCTTCTACCTTTTATTCCTCTATACCTTATATAGGGGTACTAGGGGGTTTTAGAGCCTCTTATCTAGGTAATAGGTCTTAGGGATCTTTATATAGTATATTAGAAGAGAAAATATTATAGATCTTAGAACTAGGTAGTAATTAGAGGTAATACGCGTTTCTTACTTATTCTAATACCTTAAAGGGACCTTCCTATTATTTAGATAGTTTTTAGCTAGGTTATAAAATAGCAAGATTAGTAGTAGATAGATAAATATAGTTACTAACCTTCTAGTTAACTAGATAGTAATAGTAATTAGTAGTAGAGCGTATTTAGTCTTAAGCTCTTTTTATATTTTCTTTAGTAATCTTCTAGGCGTTATATATCTAAGTAGCAAGGGATAAGGCGTCCTTATAGTTTAGTTTCTCTAGTATAGTAGATAGGGTCTTTTCTAGTTTCTAATACTAACTTTACTTTAGTAAGGAACTAAAGAGAAGCTAATATAGAGCTATACTAATAGATAAATATAGAAGAGTACTTTAGGTATAGTCTATTATAGGTAGTAGGTTGCTCTAGTTATCTTAGTAATAGGATATAAAAGGCCTTAGTCTCTAATTAATATACTTATTTATAATCTTAGTTTATCTATTAGTTTATTTATAGTAGGTAGTAGAAAGCTTAACTTTAGTGCCTATAATCTAATAGAACTTAGACTAGAAACTAGATATAAACTAAGGGCCTTAATTAGAAATAATAGTATTTAGAGTATATCTAAATTAGTATACCTACTAAACAAATAAGGTAGCTATACCTTAGGCGTCTATAGTTTTATAGCAAGGGATAGTAATAGCTTGCTTTAATAGGTAATTAATAATAACTATAATCTAATTATAACCACGTTAATCCTAGGGAAAATCCTTAAAATTAATGCACAGGTGCTGTATTAGTAGACTAGGGATAGGAAGGGGGTAGAGCATGCTAGGGAGTTAGTGCTATCTTAGGTGCCCTCTCTTATATAGGATATAGTTCTAAATGTAGCGTTTATAGGTAGTCTTTATACCTTTCTAGTAGTAATATTAGGCTAGAATCTAATAGGTTTTAGTAGCAGATAGGTAGGTAGTAGATACTTAATTATAAGCCTTATAAATTAGTCTAGTACATAGGACTAATCTAGCAGGCACGTAAAGCTAATCCTAGTAGAGAAGGAGTCTATTTTCTATCTAATAGTGCTTAGGTAACTCTAATCTTTCTATTAGGAATAAGGACCTATTTTCTTAGAGAAGAGTTTTAATAAGTTCTAAGGATCTAAGAGTTATAGGGTTCTAAACTGCTATAATTAAAGCAAGGATTAGTAAGGAATGCTTAGCTAGGTAGTCTTGCGCTAAGTTAGAGTTAATTTAGGGGTATAACCTATCTAGGGTAATTATTACTTATAAATAATTATCCCTCTAAGTAGTCTTAAGGTTAATTATATCCTATTCCCTTCTACTTAGGATATTAGCTTAGGCGTTATAAGATCTAGGAGTATACTTAATTTAGAAGTTAAAAGGACTTATAACCTCTAGCTATCTAGCTTGCCTAGCACTAAGGACTTTAGTAGATATAAAGTACTCTAGTGCTCTATAGTCTGTGTATACTCTAATAAGGTGCTAAGTACTTATTAGGTTAGCACGCTATTTCTTAAAGGCGCAGATTATTATAAATAATTCTTTATTATAGATTTCCTAGTTAAGTTTAGAACTAGTAAGGGTCTAACTAAAGAAGGATATAGGGTACTATTTCCTATTAGGATGCTCCTATAAGAGGATAGCTGCAATAACTCTATTAGAGGCGTCTATCTCTAGTTTTAGAGGGTACTTAGGATAGAAGTAAGCTAAGCTTAGGATTGCTAGTAGGGTATTCCTAAGCTAGTTAAAGGCTTGTTAGCATTCTAAAGTCTATATAAATAGGGTAGCAGGACTCTAGAGAGTAGTTAAGGGCTTAGCTATCTTAGAGAAGTTTTCTATAAATTGCTAGTAGAATCTAGTAAATCCTAGGAAGGACTTTACCCTAGTTATTATCTTAGGAGCGGACTAGTTTTAGAGTACTTTAACTTTATTAGGGTCTACCTCTAAGCCTTTGTTAGTAAGGATATATCTAAGGTAACAGGTACAAGTTGTATAGAATTTGCTTTTCTTAATATTAGCCTGTAATCTAGTAGAATAAAGACGCTTAAGGACTTTTTAAACATAGTCCTTATAAGTAGCAAGGTTCTTAGAGTAGATAAGGATATTATCTAGATAGGTAATATAGAAGTTATCTAAATAGTCTATTAGTATATTATTTATATAGCGCTAATAGGTTGCAGGTCTATTATATAGCCTAAATAGTAGGACTTTATATTTATAGGCACTATACCTAGTGCAGAAAGTAGTGTACTCCTCTAATTTAGGGTCTATTTAGATCTTATTAAAGGTAGTATAAATATCTAGCTTAGTAAAGATTTTTGCTTTAGCTAGCTATAATAATAGATTATCTATATAGGGTATTAGATACGCGTCTTTTCGCGTTAAGCTATTAAGCTTATAGTAATCTATATAGATCCTAAGGCCTCTATTTAGCTTCTTAATATATAGGATAGGAGAGGCAAATAGGCTCTAACTAGTCTTAATAAAACCTTTCTATAGGTGCTCTTGTATATATTCCTTAGTAGCCTAGAGTTCCTTAGTATTTTAATAATAGAGGGGACTCTAGTAGTTTAGAAGGGGTTCCTCTAGGACTATCTTGTAGTTATAAGGCTAGTAGATTAGAAGTTTGTTAGCCTTAGCCTTATTAAAGACGTCCTAATAGGAGTTATAGTTAGATAGGAGCTTCTAATCTAATAAGTGTTAGTTAAGAGTATCCTGTTTAGATAGGGTTTAGATCCTAAGCTTAATCTTATATAGGCTAGTAGTAAAGAATTTATTAGAAGAATTTTTTATATTAAAATAGAAAGTATTAGTAGAAATAGTAGTAATTTAGAATTTTATAGGTAGGGTAATAGTTAGCAATTAGACTAGGGTAGGTAGCGTAATAGGTTTAGTAGCAGCCCTATAAGTAGCTAGAATTTTTAGTATACTATATATCCTGTTAATTAAACTAGGACTATTTTAGTTCTAGTTCTCCTCTTAATCCTAAAGGGCGTCTCTCTACAAGATATCGTAGGTAACTAGAGTAGACAGCACTTGCTAGTAGAGTTGTACTAGAATAGGAGGTGCGGGGTTATAGGTTAGAGGATATTTCTTTAGCTAGATTAGTTAAGATTTATCTGTATTAATTAGGATTTAGAACTATTTTAGCTAGTGTTGTCTAATAATATAATCCTAAGAACCTAAGTCTACTATTATAAAGGGGTAGTTATAAACCTTTTAGCTACTAACTATTATATAAAGCTAAATATAGTAGGTAACTAGGGAGGTAATCTAATCCTAGAACCCTTTAATAGTAAGCTTATATAGTAACTTTTAGATAGGTACCCTAAGCGTAGAAGAGATATTATAAGCAATTTTTAAATTAAGAAATAAGTAACCTTAGGCCCTAGTATCTACTAAAGCATTTAGGTAAATACTAGATCTATTAAGGTATAAGGTTATACATGCAAGTAAATAGGAACTAATAAATAATTTAGTTAAGGAAAGGTTTAATAGGTTATATTAAGTTAGGCCTAGGAAGGAGGATCCTCCTAGGCGTTGTTGTTTCCTGTCTAATAGCTATCTAAATTAGTTAATTTAGCAGTATCTTCTTCCTTAGAATTCTTAATAACCTATTCTATATCTATAGCCTAAATCCTAGGGGGTTTAGGGTAGTTACTAGAGAAGTGCCTAGGCTTTCTATAATTATAGCAAGTTACTAGGGTTCCTATTGTAGTAGCGCTAGGAGTGGCTAGCGTAGTAGATAGGGGTTAATTATTTTAAGGGATAGTGCCTTATTATTATAAGTAGGGTATATAAAGTTTAGCTATTAAAGGTCTATTATAGGGTTTCTAATTAGCGTCTAAATAGGACTAATTTCTAGAATATTAGAAGGGGGTTAGTCCTTTTCTAGATAATAGAGTAGTCTAGGTAAGAGTAGATAAGGTAGGGTATAGGCAGCGTTCTATATTAAAAGTAGTAAGATAATCTACTATAGTCTTAAAATTATTATGCTAATTCTATTAGAAAGCAAGGTTTAGTATCCTTAGGGAAGGTGTAATCTTTATCTAGAGGTAGTAATACTACTCTAATTAGGGTACTTCTCCTCTAATAGCAAGACTCTAGAATTATAACTTAAAAGCAGGGAACATCTCTATATTAGTTATATATAGGCAGTTAAATATAGTCTAACTCTTAGCTATCTTATTTCTAGTAATAAAGTAAGTTTAAAGGAGGGTAATTATTTCCTTAGCTTTTTAGAATTAAAGACTTAGGGAATTAGATAGGTAACGTGGCTCTAAGTATTCTCTTGCTAGTCCTAAGTAGTGTCCCTAGACTAACGCTATCTAAGCTCTAGAAGAGGGGTAGTAATTAGTGTTAATTTCTAGCCTATCCTAGATAGATACTTGCTATTATCTAAAAGTAGGATTAGCACTATTACTAAGTGTAGAGATATTTAGCGTCTTTTTAGATTATCTCTTAGCTTTTATAGTATATACTATAGGGTTTAATATAGAAGCTAAAGACTAGCTAGGTTAGGTAGTACCCTATATCTCTTTATAGAGGGAGGTGTTATATAACTAATTAGTAAGTTGCTTAACTTGTTCCTCTAACCTCTCCTTTTTAGATAGGGTTAATATATATTTATCTTTAAGGGAGGTGTTGCTTTAAGATTTCCTAGGAGTATAAGGTACCTTAAGAGATAGATAGGAAGTAGGTCCTTCTAGGAGGGCGTTATTAATTAAGTCTTCCTTATCTAATTTCTTTCTATTAGTAAATAGGCTTTTAAAAGTAGCTAAACTAGATACCCTTCCTTTACCTTTATCTAATATTTTATAGTTAATAAGAATAATAAATCTTTTCTTTTTAGGGGGTTAGTTATAAGAGGATATTAGCTTTGCCTCTAATTCCTCTAGGCTTTTAGTAGTCTCTAGGTCTCTACCTTAACGCAATCTAACGCGATTTTTCTAAAGGTAATCTAGCACCACCTATAGGTCTAGAAGTCTAAGCCTATAGGCTTTGGTTGTTAGAAGTTCTAATAGCTATTCTAACTATAGAGTTGCAGGGTTAGGTAGCTACTAGAACTAAATTAGTAGCTTAAAATAACAATAAGTGCGATATTCTTAAATGCTATTACTAGCTAGGATAATATTCTTCTTATAATATAATAACTTAGGTAGGTAGGGTATCTAAAAGGTATCCTATATAACTTAAAGGTATATAGGAGTGCGCGTCTATATAGAAAAGGATAAGATTCCTACACCTATAGGTCTTGTACAAAAGGACAAGAAGAACATGCCTATCCTAACTATAGGCGAGCTATTCTCTATATATATAAGTGAGTTAGGCCTTTATTAGGCCTAACTTGGCATAGAACAATAGGCAGGCAATTCTACCTTATTGTTACATATATAGTATTAAATAACTAGTAGAAATCCCTCTTAGTAATACTTATAAGCCCTTAGGAGCTATTTAGAAAACTAGATAGTTAAGCTTTATATAAAGCTATAAAGGGAGCAAATACTATAATATTAAGTAGCTAAAGGGTATAAGTGCTATAAGGGGGATATATTATAAGTAGGATCTTATATTTATTATAGTACTTAATAAACTCTATTATTATATAAGATCTATAGCTATTAAGGATAAGGAGCTAGTATAAAGTATAAGCTTTAGCTTTTGTCTTATAATTAAACACCTCCTTAAGCTAGGATACCTCTAGGGTGTAGCTTATCTACCTACTTAGTAATCCTATAAAGAAAGCTTAGTATTATAATAGGTTAAAATCTTATAACTAGGTATCCTATAAAGCTCTAGATTAGGACTAATAAATAAGGGTAGAGGTAAGAGTAGTACTATTAGCGTATATACAAGCTATAGTAGTAATCTACTCCCTATTACTATCCTAGAGTATAGCTCTAATCTTTCTCTACTTATAGGCGCTCTTATTAAATATATATTTAGTTTTTAATAGTACTTTAATAAGAAAACCCTTCTTATTTATATTATAGATATACTAACTCTTAATATTATATTACTTTATTTTTTAGTATAAAAGCTTAAAGTATAAGCTATACTTAAAGGTAGAATTAGCTTTAAAGTAGTTATAATTAAGCCTAGTAGCCTAATAGGAGATAAGATTAATATTATAGTAGTTAATAAAGCGCTATACCTAATTTTTACCTACTAGATTCCCTATTATTCTAGTTATAAAATTTTAAATAATAGTCTATATAAGGGGTAATCCTTACCTATAAAGCTCTTTAATATACTTTATAAGCTTACTTTCTTATATAGTATTAAGTATTTAATTATTTAGTAAAGTAGTAGTATATACTTACTGAATTTTCTAGTAGTATCTAGATAAGGTTAACTATAAGTAACTGTTGCAGGAGGGATATTAACTAGATCACGGAGCATCTTGATCCCGATCAATCCCAATCAATCCCGATCAATACCCCTGTATGACCCACTATCTGATTAACTACCAGCTCACTACCAAGTGCCTAACAAAAAGCAGGAGCTCTAGTAAGGAAGGTTTACTAATTATTCACCTTCTAGTAAGGGTAGCTAAAGCTCTATATATATAAGTACGATCGTAGTAGATATAATCTAATAATCTATCTCCTAAATTATTCCTAACCTTAGTAATCTAAATTTCCACAGTTATAAGCCTAGTTCGCGCTTTACCTTATTAAAGATTGTCCTATCTATTTAAGCGTATTATTTAACTTAGACACTAAGCTAGCAAGCTTTACTCTTTATACTATTTCTTAAGTAGAAGCTTACTTATTACTCTTCTACTATAAGTAACTAAATCCTAAAGGGGGATATCCTACTTACTAGATTAACTTACTAGCCTACCTAGTATATTTAATTTAGATACTATGCCCTAACTAAAGGGATCTAGGTAGAAGTAGACCCTAAGGCTCTAGATACTAAAAACTACTTTAAAAATAAACCTATTAAGCCTAATATACTAACAGATATCGCGCTATCTAATATAACAAGCAAGCAGTACAAGCTCTAAATAGCTTAGTACTAAGCCCGCTTATTAGATTAGGTATTAAAGTTATTAGTAATCTAGAACCTCTTTATATAGGTTAACAATATAGTAGATTAAGGGATCCTTACCCTAGCCTATATAGAGCTTGTTAATCAAGGAAGAGTAACCCTCTAAGCACTAATCTAAGTGCTCTGCAATAACCTAGCGCTAACTAACTTAAGCGCTGCAACACTAGCAAGATTGCAGTATAAAGCTTATCTTGCTAAGGCAAAGATAAGTAGCTAAGACACTAATTACTAGTAGAAGGAGTGGACAATCCTATATACGCAAGCTAAGGTATATAACGTTCCTAATATTAAAGGATAGCTTGTAGTACAAGATTATCTTAAAGCTCTATCTACTAGGATCTTACTAGATTAGGGTTAAACTATGTTTTAAAGGATTATTAAAAAGTTAGTAATAGGAGAGCTAACTTACAACCTCCTATAGGTTACTAAGATCTATTTATTACTACTCTAAGAAAACAATATAAGATTAAGCTCTAAGGGTCCTAGAGTGTTTACAACAATAGGAGCTCCACCTTCTAACTAACCTAAGAAGGAGTCTTTATATCCATATAGTAGATCTTACTTATAGAAACCTCCTAAATATAAAAATGTTATTAAAGCTTAGATTAATATAGGTAACAAGCTTACTACTACTTAATAATTAGAGATTAAGAAAAAGATTAATAGGAATCCAAAATTCAAAGAGTTAAGAAAAACTCTAATCAAGTCCTATCCTATTAATTAAGATTATAGTAGTAAGGTAAAAGAAAACGCGATCACCTATCTAGGCAGTATCTAGGCAGCACTAATTAACCCTAAGTTAATAGCGGAGAAAACAAATAGGATCTATTTAACTATAGACTTTAAAGCTTACGCTCTATTAAAGAGCACTATCTTTAACAACAGGGGTGTAGTGCACCTAGTTAATAATATAAGCTACCTAGAAGAAAGCTTGTTTAGATTAGTTAAATATAAGACAGTTAAAGCAGGAACTTAAGCTTTTCTAATCTTAGGTAGAGGGACTAGAGTAATCCCTAATACTCTTAATGGACCAAGAGGTCTAAAAACAGAAGATTTAATGCTTACTAACGTGGTGTTAGTAGAAGGTTTTTATGTGAATATTATATTAGAAGCTTAATTGCTTAAAGCAGGAGTTTAGTTCCTTAGGCTAGATGCCACCTTATAGTTTAGATTATTAGAAAAGAGCATTATATTAGCTAAGTTACTGCGCAAGTTTAACTTAACTTTCCTAGAATACAAGCCCTCTACCCCTTATTAAATAATCTAAAGTATAGTGCCTAAACAACCCTAATAATCCTAGACAACTTACCTAAGACACAATAGTAAGGAGCTTTAGCACTAATAATTAGGCTATTTAGGACCTAAGGCGCTTAAAGCTCTAGTTAAGTTAGCAATAAACGTTAGGATTAAAGGAACTCCTAGGAGCAAATACAAGCACTGCGCTATTATATATACCTAATAGGTTATATTAAGACAACTAAGGGAAAGATTACCACGTCTATACTACTAGGTATTATAGGATCTATTTAATATGCTAATAGGTATAGCTTACAAGTAATAGATCTTAGTATTAAAGTGTAACTACTTAGGAAAGCTTTATACCTATCTACTGCAAGCCAAAAACCTTAATAAGATTATACAGGTGTTTAAAAATTTTAAGAGCTTAATACTTAACTAATATAAGCTTAGTATAGTTAAGATTATGCAAGACAATAATATTATAACGCTCCCCTAGCGTGGTAAATCTCGCTTTTAGATCTAGGCAGCTAATAATAGTATTAAAATTAAGAGCTCACCTGTATATACCTATAAACCTAATAGAGAAGTAGAAAGAGTAGGGTAGGAGATTATAATAAAATTAATTAAAATAAGGATTAGTGCTAACCTACTAATAAAGCTCTAGCCTAAAATTATTAAAGCAGCAACTTAGCTCTATAATATAAGCCTGTCCTATGCTTATAATATAATATTACCTAACAAAGTGCTAGATTGTTAGTTTACTAGATACTTTAGGTAGTAGCAACTAGAGCAGATAAGGGAGGTAACTACTAATCTCTGCCCTAATTAGAGCGGAATATACGCCTATGGCTATTAAGCTTACCCCCTTAACTAAGATTAAGTAGCCAGGCGTTATAAGAGGGTTTTTAAGGTGAACCCTTAGGGTTATATTAGATATCTAGTAGGATATAGAGCATCTAATATATACAGGATATAAATCCCCTTGCTTAATTAAATTATTATAACGCAGAATATTACCTTTAATAAGGATCTTTTCTACAAAGAGAAAGATCTAGAGCAGCTTTAATAGTTAGAAGCTTAAAAGATAGTTAATATTATTAGTAAAGATAAGATCTATAATATAGGAGAAGCATATAAAGAGCTTAATATCTTTAATTAGCTTTGTATTACAGTAGAGCAATATAAGGAGTCTAGTAAGCAAGGAGGACTAAACCTAGCGCAGGAGCTAGGGGGTAGGGTAGAGCTAGAGGAGGTAGATAATTAGGCTAGCTAGCCTAGTAATTCACAACCCCCTAAGTAGACACCTCTAGCGTAGGTACTAAGCACAGCTAGCTTAGCACAAAGGATCTATATAAAGTCCCCTAAGCTAATAGAGCTCTAAACTCCTAAACTAACACTAGAACTAAACTTTAGTATAGAAGACAAAGGATCTATACAGGTTATAGATTAGGGTCTTACTACCTAAGATAGTAGTAATCTAACTTACTTTAACGCTATAATAGGTAGCTCCTAGGAAAGACCTAGAGGGGAGAGTGCTATTAGTAGGTTACTCTATAAGAGCATAGAGATAGGTAAGGGCACCCTATCTAGCTCTTATAGGGGTGGTAAGCAGAGCTCCTACCTACCTACTTTAGGACTAGATTCTATATCTCCTGCAGATCCCTTATAAGCGGCACCTAGAGCTCCTAGAAGAAGTAGAAAACTATAAGTTAAAGGACTGCTACTAACGCGTGTTAGTAAGCAAGCTTAGGGACAGGACCCTAATAAACTACTAGGAGGCTCTATAAGTGCGGGGATATATATAGTAATAAATCTATTAGATATAGATCTAATTAGAAATCCCTTGCATAATCTTTTAGTATATCCTAAACTAAACGCTATAATCCACGCTATAATTATAATAGTAATAGGGAGTAAATCTCCTAAAAACCCTAAAAGGAATACGCACTAGGACGCTCTATAAAAAGAGCTAAAATAATAGAAGGATCTCTATAACTACTAAATAGGATAGCAATTTAGAGACGCAGCATATAAAGAAATTAATACTCTACTAAAAGCTAGTACCTAGGAGGAGATTAATAGGCTAAATATAGGAGAGTATCTACTCCTACTTAAATAGGTGTTTATATATAAGCTTAATTAGGATAGTTACCTAATTAAGTGTAAAGCAAGGATAGTAGTAAGAGGAGATCTATAGCTTACTAACTTAATTTATTTAACCTACGTAGCTACCCTAGCAGCTTAAACCTTTAGGACTATAATAGCTATTAGAGCTAAGTTTAACCTTAAGATATATTAATATAACATTATTAGAGCTTTCCTTAACGCCTTAAGGGATTAATAGCCTATAGTTATCTATAAGCTACCTAAAGGATATTAAATACCTAGGAAGTGCGTTAAGCTTAAACGAGCTCTATATAGATTAAAAGACTTACTATTATTATAGTATAACAAGCTCTTAACTACACTCTAAGAAAATAAGCTTATTACTTCTAAAGAGGAGCTATGCCTATTCTTTAATAGAGATTGTAGTATCTTGTTAATATTCTATGTAGACAATATCCTATCGCTCTATTACTAAAACTACGCAAGCTAAGCTTACAAAGTTATCTAAGCTCTAAAGCAAAGATATACTATAGAAGAGAAGGGACCTGTAAGCTAGTTTCTAGGGGTAAGAGTAATCTAAGATAGAAAGAGATAGATAATAACGCTTATTTATAATAAATATATTAATAAGATTATAAAGAAATTTAATCTAGTAGAGATAGGAAAATTCCCTGCTATACTACTATTAAGTAAAGATATTAAAAAGAGCACTAGAGAAGCTACTAAAAAGGAGATTAAGGACTATTAGGAGCGCGTTAGATTAATCCTTTACACCTTAATTATAGTGCGCCCTAATATTGCCTATGCAGCCTCCTAGCTCTCCTAATACCTTACTAACCTATCTAAACAACACTTTAATATAGTTAATTAAGTAATTGTCTATCTATACTAAACTTAATACTAATTAATCTAATATAGGAATAGGGATCCTAATAAGCTTATAATATATAGTAATGCGTTATTTACTAATAATATTAATACTTAGCAATTATTATATAGATACCTAATTACGCTCTTTAGAGGACCTATTATTTAGAAGGTAGCTTAATAATTAACTATTACTACTTTAACTACTAAGGTAGAGCTCCTTACGCTTAAGCAAGTAAGCAAAGAAGTAATAGTGTTAAAATGTTTTTTAACTAAAATACACCTTACTTTAGATACTACCTAGATAATTAATTATAATAATTAATAAACTATTAGGTTAGTAGTAGGTAATAATAAAAGGATTACTACTAAGCTACGCTATATAGATATTTAAAACATATAGCTTAGGTAAGAGTATATAAAGGGATCTTTCTATATTACCTACCTACCTACTAGTAATATACTAGCTAATAGGCTTACTAAAAACCTAACTATATAATAATTTATAAGGTTTAGGGAGCACCTAAAGTTATATAATAGTAGAGTATATATTATATAGTATTAATTAAAGTAAGGTAGTATATAAGATCTATTAATATATAATATAAAAATAACTAACTATAGCCTACCTCTTTATTATTAACTAGGTAGCTTCCTTAAGGAGCTCTATTACGCGCGCAAAGCGTGCCTTAGAGTCTATAGGGAGCTACCTAGGTTACCCTATCCTAGGATCTATAGGGGGAACCTTAGAGGAGCTAGAGTCCTTATCTTCTAATAAGGAGCTTTAGGCGCCCTTAGCTATAGAAGTAGCCTTACGCGCAAGCTTAGCAGTAGTAGCAGTAGCTTTTACTAGCTCCTACTGCTTAGCCTTACTCTCCTTAAGGAGTACTAAGACCCTCCTCTTCTTATCCTTAAGAAGGTCTTAGCTCTTACCTACTTACTTCCTTACTAGGAAGGATAGTATAGAGTATTAGGTAAGCTTAGGGCTATTAGTTTATTAGTATAAGATCTTGCTAAGTATTATAAAGGAAAAATTCTTATATAGATTATATATATTAGGATATAGCTATACCTAGAGGAGTACTACTAGTACTAAGTCCCCCTACTAGAAGAGTTATAGCACTCGCTATTAGACTTATTAAAGAGCGCTAAGCGTAGATAATTTAGATAAGTTTTAGTATAATAAATGCTAGGCTCTCTATAGTAGGAGGATCTTAGGGTCTCCTTAGGAGCTAGAGAGGGAGTAGGAGTAGAAGTAGGGGCCTTAAGAGGGGTCTAGGGAGGAGCAGGAGCTAGAGTTAGAGTTAGAGCTAGAGTAGTAGGAGCTAGAGTAGGAGTACCCTTCCTTAGCTTTACAATCTTAGCTATAGTAGTAGTAGCTACGCGCTTAGCTACTATACACTCTACTATAGCCTTACGCTTAGTAGTAGCGCGCTCTTTTTTAGTAGTAGTAGCTTTAGTAACTATAGCTTTAGCTATATAGGAGGTAATAAGGGTAGTGTAGGTAGAGTAAGTATAAGTAGTAGGTTTTAACTTTAACTAAGATAGGTTAGTAGGGATATAAGTATAGTTTAGATCTTTAGGGTTAGATAATCTTATAACTTAAGCTATAATAAAGATTATAGTTAGGTAGATAGAGTTATAGAGCTCTATCTAGATAATATCTACGCGTGTAAGCGCAGGCTAAATAAGGAAGGCGCGCTAGTTAGTATCTAAAAGGTAAGCTAATTTAACCCTTTAGATATATAACGCTCTAATTAGCTATACTACCTACTAACTATAAGCGTAACTATAATAATAAAAGATCTACCTATACCTAGGGGGTATATTACAGGAGGGATATTAACTAGATTATAGAGTATCTTAATCCTAATTAATCCTAATTAATCCTAATTAATACCCCTATATAACCTACTATCTAATTAACTACTAGCTTACTACTAAGTGCCTAATAAAAAGCAGGAGCTCTAGTAAGGAAGGTTTACTAATTATTCACCTTCTAGTAAGGGTAGCTAAAGCTCTATATATATAAGTACGATCGTAGTAGATACAATCTAATAATCTATCTCCCAAATCATTCCTAACCTTAGTGATCCAAATTTCCACAGTAACTATACTTTTTTACTATTTCTAAGTATATAAAATCTTCTTTAAAAGTTAAGGATTTAATTACTACAAGCGCGTTGTTAATAGGTGCTATAGTTATTAAGAAATTTGGTGTTGAAAATTTGGTGATTTTGGTGTTGGTGGGCGCTCGGTGGGGGTGGGCGCTCGGTGGTGGATCACGTTAGACGTCATGTGGCTAGTCCAAGACCTCAGGCCTCGCCGGTTTCTCTCCACCACAACCCTTGTCTATATTCCCGATCATTCATACATATAAACTCTCCTCCTGGTTCAGCCATGTTGCTTTTTACTGCATAATCTGCATTGGCGAGGCCACCACGCCAGAGTGGCCATCTACATAGGCCATTGAGTCGATCCGGCCCATGTCAACTGACTCACTCTACCCGTCAATCCCAGCCCAGTTGCATCTGCTGATCCATGCTTCTTGGACGCCTTGGAAATATTCATCTACTTGCATACCCGGATACCCTTTGCTCACAGGTAACACACGGTATGTATGTGCATACTACCTCTGTAGGTGTTCCGTCTTAGCCATGGGCGCCTACTCTGAGGGAGGCGTAGGTAGGTACCTCCGGCCCCCATCATGCCACGGACTCCAAGCGCTGGTGGCATCATTGGTTACCCTCCGCTCACATCGCCCTCCAGACTTGCAGCAACTCCTCCGACGAGATACTCTTTTCATGCCATGCCGCTCTTTCCGTCTCGCTATCCCATGCTGTTGTCCATTATTATTATTATTTGGCAAGGCTGAGCTCTGCACGATTAGACTGCGAGGCTCACGCTAGTGTGCCGGTGAGCTCGTTGCGGTAGAGTCTACGGCCGATCTGTACTCGAGCAATCTTAGCGAGAGCCAGTGGAGGCGAAGATGGGACGCCACAATTATGAAACGGAATGGCGAGCCAAGTCTTCGGTAAGTCATTCTTCGCGAGCAATGTAAGAAAAGGATACTGCCACGTTCAGGCACCGTGGGCGTAGTCGCGAAATGCTAGGCCGGAGGCCTAACTCGCATGGGTCGAAGTCAGACTTGATATGAGTCTATAAGAGTACTCTCTTTTCGTTTTCAGGTCCTGTTTCTATGTGATCATCTCGCGGTGTTCTACCTCAAGCATACGAGTCATTGTTCATACCCCAAAACTTTGTTTTCATCACATCAAGATGCATTCCGTAAACTTTCTCCTGCCTCTTGCCTTTGCCTTATCAGCGAGTGCCGATCCTGTTGGTACGCCATCTGTACCTGCAGGATATACGCCTGCCCGCCAATTCCATCACTACAATGCCCATGAGCGACGCGATGACCCCGAGGTCGACCCCGAAATACTTTGTGGTGCCAACTACAAAGACTGCGGCGACGGTTGGTGTTGCAGGTAGATCCATCCATTCCTTCAAGCATTTCAAATACTAAATCCTTGCGCAGCGCTAGACAGAATTGTGCCGGCAAGATTGAGACAGTTCCCGTCTGCAAGGATCCTACCGTGACCTACGGAATACTCGAGGGTACCGAACCTGCCATGCCATTTGATGATCTAGACGATAAACTTGAAAGCATGTCGAACCTGTTGGAAAGCTTGACTGGTGGACCTCAGACTGATAGACCCCGGACTACCGGACCTCAGACGAATAGACCTCAGGCTGAAGGAACTCAAACTGATGGACCTGAAGCTGATGGTCCGGCCAACACTGCAGGGTTCCAAGAGACTGGTGCTGCTGCTGTCAATGGGCTGAATGGATTCGGTTCAATGGCAGTAGTTGTCGCAGGTCTGTGGGGAATTGCGGCCATGGGTGGTGCAGGTTTCTTACTCATGTGAGCTCGTAGAGAAAGCGATTTACATGCTGCTTTCTATCCAGTCTTCTGAGATCTAGCTACAACCGTTCATGTCTATTTCTTTAATCACGATAATACCACAATTCATTTTCCTTCCACTTGCATTTCGTAATCCTCTTCATAATTCTCTCGACATTTGACGATCTCGTCTTTCGCCGTCACATACTATAGAGTGGTGGACCCTCGAATTAGGCAGTCGCCTTCACTATGACAACGCTGTTTTTTGACAACAACACATCACACCCAGTCCCTTTGATCCGATCATCAGCACACCTCACCTGACAGTGGCTACAGGCTGAACAGTAGTCAGGATCAACATGCCTGGTTACAGCAAGAAAGAAGGTATGTCCTCCAAGCACCTGATATAACCCTGAATTGATCATGCGAGGATTATGCTGACTATCTCTTCAGAGCCTGATGACTTCAGCTCCACCACCTTCCCAAAGCCTCCGCCCGGGGCCGAGAACTGGTGAGTCCTTGACAAGACACCGATTGAGGTACAATATATTGATTCTTTTGTATAGGCAGCCTGACCCTGACTCCGTCGCACGCCCTGGTCTTCTTCCAGATCCTCGTTTCTGCAGGGATCTGCTCGAGCCTCGCCTTCGGGCTTTGTATAGGGCAGAGATCAGGCAGGGCAGTAAGCCGTCGTCGCTTGCTCTACGAGGAAAAGAAACGCGTAGCCTCGGCTCTTGGCCGGCTCCTGTTCCTCGTGGATCGGGCATGCCGCGCAACGTGATCGATGTCAAAACAGTAGCATCTTCCAATCCTGGTATGACCACCAAGCATGTCAGCGATACCTCGTCGGCCGTCTTGAATCTGGGCAGCAGGATTGCGAGTGCTGCTGAGCCCATGGAAAAGAAGAATGTGTCCGTTCCACCCCATCTGAGGAAGCTCAAGACTGACACTCTGCCTCAGTTTTCGGCCAAGAAAGTGGGAGAAGAAGAAGATCGGCTGAAGACCAAGATACTCGCATGGCAGGCTGGTGATGAGTCAGGCAACAGCTGTGGAAAGAATGTAAGTATCACGACCCGGTCACCGCTATCAAATCCAACTGTTCAGACTCTTGGGCTGCAGCAGGACTTGCTCGGCGACGGGAATCTTTGGGATTCGCCTATTCCAGCTCAACACCATGAATACGCACAGCAGGATTTGCTCGGCGATGGGAACATCTGGGATCCGCCCCTTCCTGTTCGCCGCCCTACGTATGAGCAAAAGGAGAAAGCTATGCTGATTCGCCTTATGGAGAGTGAACTCGACATTGGAAAAGTCGCTACCATGGCCGAATTGATGGCAATGTCCATGTCAGACCTTGACAACTACTACTTCAAAGTCAGATCCGCTCACAAGAAGTGGTGGGAGGCCTGTCAGACTGCGCAGGGCTGATCTTGGGAACTATACCCCTTGATCTAGTTCGTCTCACGTCACTGGAATCTGGGGCGAGATTGCGAATTGGAAACATTGTCTTGTGTTTCGGGAAGCCTAGTCACAGCATGAGTCTCTCATTGTGACGGACGATACCGAGGAACGTGTGAGCCATAGGGTATCTTGATCAATACCAATGAAACCATTTGAAATATCCTATTCTTCTGCCGTGATGTCTGGTTCTAGACCGAATACACCCTGTCCCGCTCAAGTCAACCCGAAACGAATTCCTGTCACGCAAAATCTAGTGCAACCGCGTCTGTAACTCAGCCCTCGTTTGCCCAGGATTTATCCCATCTCCCAACACGATCCTCAGAGTCAAATAGTTTTTCCAACAGACGTATAGCAAAGCGACTAACTAATCCAACGTATAACAAAATCATGCCGCGCAAATAACAAGACTAGAAATTAAAACACTACCAAACTCCCATACCGGTACCTACAGCAACGATGCTAAACACACCCCTTGGTCACCGCCGATCGAATACATACGGTACACACACCCGCCCTCACCGCCGCACACATCGCGCAAATCTCCGAACCACAAGATTCATATCTGCACTGCGCGCTTTGTCGGAATTATAGTTCCATGGCAACGGTTGCTGCGCTTGGGTAGGGTACCTGGAGACGGAGCGGCGGTGGTGGTTATGATGATGTAAATATTATTATTGGTTCTGTTTGTGCATGCATATACATCGCTTATAACCTAGCGGTTTTCAGACCTGGGTTGTGCGGGATAGTGCTTATATCTAACAGTACCGGGGAGATTGTGGCGGCCTGGCAGTGCGGGGGTGGGTGAGGGATGCTGAAGTATTAGTGCGGGTTAATCGGAGTCCTGGAGGTTTAGCAAAGGAGAAGTAGGAAGCCGAATGGAGGTATTCGAGTAAAGAGGATTGCTGATGAGCTTGGGGAAATGATAAGTAATTGGGAAAAGGGAGGGGGAAGAAATATTCGTGATGCGTTGATTCGTCGGAGATTATTGGTACAGTCATGTACCGAGCCAGCTCATTGAAGGGAATTACGACATCATGTGAAATGAAGTATATCTACTACTACTCTAGCGTAATATTTAGCCTGCTCATATGCTTTGGGGCTTCTTTTTTGGAACGCTTAGGGATGGTGGGTGTGCTGATTATTGGGCACCGTATTTGCTCGGGTAACATGGTAAGAGAGGGAAGTTGGGAATGTGTTAGAAACCAGGATGAGTTGAGTTAGGCGAGGTTTAAGAGCATAAACATGTTATGCCAGTTGTTGGAAGAAGATGCTATGCCGATCTGATGGTCAGGGTAGGTTTGGTGGGTAGAGTGGTTGTTGACACCTGCTTGGGAATACTTGCAATATCTTTCACATTTCATGACTTTAGTCATGACGCTCTACGCACCCATATCCAATAACATGAAACCAACTCCCTGAACTAATGTTACCAATCCCCATCATCACAGTATTTAGCATAATATCTACTAAGTCTAATACGCACCGTCCTAGATTCCAAACGCTGGATCTGCCACGAACCACGGTACTGGTCCCGGACCGTTGCGAAATGCCCGCTCCTGGGCGCGCAAACCCATCCATAACGGCTTTGGAGATGCACCCGAGATCTGGTATGGATGGCTACCAGACTTAGTTCTAAGGAGATAACAGATCTCTGGGGTCTGGGGTGCGTAAGCAAAATATGTTGGGGAAAATGTTATAAAGCGTGGTGTATCCCCACACTTTCCCCATATTCATCTTCATACTACAGTATCGTATAGATATACACAATTAAAAAAAGGTATGTATGCTGTGAATAGATTGGCGATGGCTACCTTTGTTATTAAGTCTACGTATTGGTGGCAGTTTGACATACTAATAATTTTTGTAGATGGATTCCAACATCGCGCGACGCCTATTTGGCAGCGATTCTAGCCATGGCAGCGGCAAGACCGAAGGCTCTGGTGCACGCAAGGAGGCGGTATCGAAGGGGCTCGAGGTTGTGCCTACGAACGAGACTGGCCCGTTGGTGCTCAACGAGGCGAACGCTGTGGAGCACACAGCGTACATGTTTTCCACCAAGAAGAAATGGTGGATTTTGACTGTTGTAGCTTTATGCCAGACTAGCATGAGTGAGTTCTACTTATTTCTTGAATTTTGCTTCAAGTGTTCTTTCTTCGGTTTTTTTAGAACAAGATCACTGACGTGATAAACAGACTACAACGCCGCGGTGTACTCGAATGCCATTGGTGCCCTGAACCAAGAGTACGGCCTCGGAACCAACCACATCACCAATGCCAGGGCGGGAATGGCATGGTTCCTCATCCTATATGGGTTTGGATGTGAGCTCTGGGCGCCTTGGTCCGAGGAGTTTGGACGCAAGCCGATCATGCAATTGTCCTTGTTCACGGTCAACTGCTGGCAGATTCTCGCAGCGCTGAGTAATTCTTGGTGGCAGGTTCTTCTTGCACGTCTGCTTGGGGGTCTCTGCTCGGCTGGAGGGTCGGTGACGCTGGGCATGGTTGCGGATATGTTTGATCCTGAGGATCAGCAGTTCCCTGTACTTTGGGTGAGCTTGTGGTCCTGTCTCGGTTCTGGTATGTGTGTTTCAATTGTGGATGTGGGTTTTAGCTAATGGTGAATTAGTCGTCGGTGGCATCTGTGGTGGTCCCATCGAGCAGTTTCTTCCTTGGCGCTGGAACTTTTGGATCCAGCTCATCTTTGGCGCGGTGGTGCAGGGTATCCACTTCTTCTTCGTCCCTGAGACTCGGACCACTATCATGCTCAATAGTGAGGCAAATACGAGACGCAAGGTCGGCGAGAATGTCGAGGGCCCGACTGAACACCAGAAGATCGATACCCGTGAGGTGCTCGCCATTATGGGTCGTCCGTACAGTAAGTCCTCCTTGCACTACTATAATGGTCAACAGGTATTGATCTGAATTGTAGAAATGTTGATTTGCGAACCCATTGTTGGGTTCCTGTCTCTGCTCAGTGGCTTCAGTGATGCCTTGATCTTTAGTTTCTTGGAATCATACGGCTACGTCTTCAAGGAGTCTGCCTGGGGCTTCACCGCCAGTCAACTCGGTCTCGCGCTCTTTGCGCTATTCATCGGCTACTGGGCGGCCGGTTTCGCCTACTTCCCGGTGATAAGGCGTCATAACCAGCAGCGTCAAGGCGGCAAGGTTCTGGAGC
Organism: Plenodomus lingam; assembly: GCF_022343315.1. Taxonomy (NCBI): domain Eukaryota; kingdom Fungi; phylum Ascomycota; class Dothideomycetes; order Pleosporales; family Leptosphaeriaceae; genus Plenodomus; species Plenodomus lingam. The sequence goes on along the minus strand of NW_027093966.1, from coordinate 718,269 downwards.
CAGAGTCGCGTCTCTGGTTCCTCCAGTACATCGTCCTGCTCCTACCCATCGGCCTCTTTGGCTCAGCATTCGTCGTGACTGGCCCACCTCTGCCTTGGATCGCACCGCTCCTCTTCGCCGTCCTCATCGGATGCGCCAATATGGCGATCTACTACGCTACCATCGACTACATGGTAGCTGCCTATGGGGGAAAGTATTCTGCATCGGCAACTGGCGGTAACGGCTTCTCGCGCGATGTGCTCGCCGGTATTTGCTCTTTCTACACTGGCCCCATGTATCACAAGCTCGGCGTCCAGAACTCTACTTGGGTACTCTTCGCCTTTTCCGTAGTCGTCTGCATTCCGGTCTTTGTCATCTACAGGAAGGGTCCTCAGATCAGGGCTCGTAGCAAGTATGCCGAGGCGGTTCAGCAAGAGCGCTTAGAGCTCGCCATGAAGAGGGAGGGCATGGCTCAACGTCGGGACATGTTGGAGCAAGCGCCTCAGGTGTAATTTTATTTAGTACTATATCCCGGATTTTTTGTAATTCATAGGCCAGTTAACTATGTTATCCTTTTGAGAAGGTACTTCACAGGTGATGACACCGCATCTTGTTCAAAGGTACCCAGTGGTTCTGGCGCAAGGTTGTACGCGACGGATAGCTGACTGACGTGTTCTCATGTATTGTGTGTTTCTTCAGATGAGAACGAGTAAAAATCAAACAGATCAAACTGCAGCCTTCTCTATGCTTAATCAACGTGATTGTAAGACGCATGAGGGAACGAGGTCGCCTGCGGTAAGTGCAGTGCTGGTCAATCTTACACCGATATATGCATTCATGGGCTAAAGTCCCTGGGTAAGATTTATCGGTAGAGAATACGGACATTCTGATACCGAATGAAGATTGATGGGAATCATCACAAGATGGCTGCGGGAGGATAGTGGCATGGCACAATGTGGTTGGGAGCTCAAGGACAGGTCATTAGCGCCACACTAAGCAGTCACAAAGTCGTCGACCATCGTTACTGGCGTGAGGCATCGCTCACAGCACACAAACTCTAACGCCAGCAGATGCAATCAACTTGGTCTACCTATTCGAAACGGTGGCAATGCCTTGGGATTGAAGACATCCCAGCATGGAGATTTATCGTCGCCCATGAGAGTCGCGGCCCGATGACGCACTTCCCTCACCGTCTTCTTGTTCTCCGCGTCAGAAATGCGATAAGTCTCTTTTCGCCAGCACAGTCATCTTTCACCGGCATGGATATCTCCCCTTGACAAGTGGGGGTCATCACTCATTCTACTGTGTATACAACCCTCGCCCAGGGCTCCAGGCACACGATCGCCCCGCTCTTGGGACCGTCAGGGTCGATACAAGGGTGACCGGAGCCGGATGAGGGTCTGGCCTATGCCTGTCGAGCCCCAAAGGAGCAAAGCACGACGCCCATTGCAAGCCCTCGCCGCCCTCGTCTGCTCGATATGCGTTTCTCTAGAGTGCGCCATATCTGAGGATGACGTCATCCGTGATGCATGCTGGCTCATGGCGCGGGCCGTAGCCGTTGTTACTCCAATCAAAGGAGCCAAGTCGTGTCCAGGCACCACTTGTGTCTTGCCAGCTGTTCGAAATCATCATCAAGCATGCGACCTTCTCGGACCGTAGCGCTCCAAAGAGGCTTGCCAATTTGGGGCTTACGATGACTACCCAAGCGGACGTGGGGCTTCGTTTGCTGCCCAGATGCCTGTATCGGGATCTTTGTGACTTAAGCAATCGTGAATGCCCTCACTTTACGATTACGAATTCGGGTTCCAAGTACCGGTAAAGAGATTGACTAAAGTTGATTCAAGTTCGACATGCGCGCTCCTGTGAGTCTTCCATCTAGCTATATAGGATAACGTATTCATGAAGTGGTAGAATCATGACCAAGTGAGCCTTGTGCAAGCGCTTGTATACAAGTTCTTCGATGTCTTTGACGCCACAAAAGACTTGTACCAGACCCTGACGATCAAGGAGCAACGAGATTACGAAGAGACGCTGCGGTCCAAAGGCTATCCTAGCTCAAGACGGATAGAGTATGTCCATGATGAGGCATTGGGAAGTGAAAAAGGCATCACCATGGATAAAGCGGCAGTCAAACGTCAATTCGAGATTGGCTATTCGACACTTGGTGCAGAGTTTGCCATAGGCGACGGTATGCACATCTGTTCCCACCATGCTCAGCGTTGGCTCCTTACAGCCTCCACCTGAAGACTAGCAGACCCACAACCACCAAATCCTGGCAACTCGCCCCCAGTAAATGATCTCTATTCTTCGCAGCAAGCTAATGAGTTTTCAGTAATTGCGCATACAGCCCTCCAGGCCGAAATCATCAAACTTCAAAGCGTGTCAGTCTACTTGCCCTCATAAGCATCATCTACTCCAATTGCTGACCCTGCATTCGCCAATCAAAGACTCATTGCTACGTTCTTGTATGGACCCACATCAACCGACTCAATCTCCAGTCAGCTAGCAAATGTCAACGCAGCATCGAGGACGGCAGGGATGGCGACGGTTGATATCCTGAAAGACTTGCAGCATCGGCAGGAAGGACTGCTGCCATCCGCTCCTCGTTCGATACACGCACAAACCGCCCGTCCATCCTTTACGCATGAACCATCTCAGCCATCTGCTGCTAGCGGTGAGAGGTCCACCTCGACAGCCCTGATGAAGTACAACCCGCCGGCGCCACCACGAAGCGGTAGTCCAGTCAATACAACTACGCTCACCTGGAGAGGTAGACCGAAATCCGAGAGGACTGATACAGACACGACGTCGATGACCGGTCCCACATCCATGGGATTGAGCTCGACACCTAATGGCCTGTTTTGCCTATATGCCAGCGACTTGCAGCGGCACAGAGATCAAACCCTTGCCTCCAGCATAACCTCTGACTCAGTACCAAGCTGCCCACACTGCAAGGGATCGCTTCATCTGTCAGCCGGAAAAGCGTGGGAGATTATAAAGGAAGATGATGGTTTCGATCGGTGTTTCCACGTTTCCAACCGCTTCGTGGTCAAATGCCACAGGGATGGTCCAGATGGACAGTATGCCTGTGTCCTCTGCGCGGAAAGCGGATCGAACCACACGATTTGCGGTGATGTAAAGGCCCTGGTGAAGCATCTCTGGTCTGATCATTCGATTCGCGATTTGAAGCACGAAGAAGACATTGTAGAAGTCATTGAGCAGCCGGCCGACAGCCGACGCGACAGCGGGCTCGGGCACTGTACATCACGGAGCAGTAGACGAAGTAGCCTAGCGTCTAGTAGAAGACGCAAAAGTCTGCCGGCATATGAGCGCGAAGTTGATATTTTCGATACCAGGTCGCTGAGGCGTCGTGTGTAAGGAACACCTTTTTTTAGTACGGCGATGCGTGTAATCACCTCTGCCTTTTTTATTGGAGGGACTTTGAGTAAAATGTACTTCTACGACCAAATACCGTATTCGAAACTCCTGTATCAAACTTCGTCTCCAAGAACAACCACTGCGCCGATGCCATGACAAAAACTCAAGATTGACTCTGTAACCCAAGTACCTTCTTATACATGCCCCTCAAACCACCCCCCTTCCTGACCCACTCCCATATCCACACCCTCCGGCCCCCCTCCCCCTTCGCCTATCCCCTCCATCCTGCACCCCATCCCTAAAACAGACAATGCCTCTCCCCAGCCATCCACACCCACACCCCCAAACCTTCCCCTTCGAGCAAGACAGCCCGCCCAACGATGGATGCTACATGACGAGTGAGACCTAGCCTGAAACGAACAGACTTTGCATGCAAGTTTCCTTCGTCATGTACTGTTTTTGAAATAGGTAATAAAGCGTGGGCCGACGCGCTGGATACCCGTTTCGGCCTTGGACTGGCACGTTGGGGAACGAAGAGTATGCCGTTTTGCGAAGGCGTTGAGTTGGGTTGGGTGGTAGTGTAGCTCACGCTAGCCCTAAAATGGACAATGCTCAATCCAACCCAACGACTCCCCGTGCACTTTTACTCCTCTCTCTCTCAGCCGCAGTCACTAAGGTCCGCGGCATTTTGGGACAAGGTGGGATCCTGGGATAGTAGTAGGCTGGCCTACTGAGATTGGTGTTAGAGGGCAAGCGGTATGTACTGTGTCGGGCAGCGTGTTTGGGTATTGTGTTGCGTTGTGGGAGGTGATGGGGCATGGGTACCGTAGGTAGGTACCGGTACTGCCAGTGAACATGCATACAGACACGCTGACAACCTTGGAGCTGTTTCACGGGTCGGGACGGCTAGCGGGGTGGATATCAGCCTCAGCCAGCCCCGATTCTCAAGTGCTTACACCAGGTACTTGTACGCTTCATGGTGATGTGAAAGCACATGGGTTCATTTTGGCGTGGCGTTGCGGTTATAATGGGGGCATGCGCGAGGGTAAAGTAGTTATGATGCAAAGCTGACTGTGTTTGATGGTGGGTTTTTTGAAATGGTACTCGGGATGTTTCGTTAAAAACAATATCTACATTTCTGCCGAGTACAATGGTCTTTTCCAACTCTCCACACCCAAACTGTGGGGTGGATTCCATGTTAGGGAGTCATTATAGGCACGCATATCACAATTGCAACTTTCTGACCATGTATGCTATGATCTTGTGGTTTTAAAGTATACAGTAAGCACGACATGAACAGCTGTCATAGGCGTATTGCCTGTCACACTCAAGGAAAGCGCGCACCGCTATCCAAGGTATCTTCAGGCTAGAGCCACCACCTGCTAGCTTATAAGAAATTGTTTGTGGGTTCAAGAGCTTCCTACATCTTGATGCAACCATCACTTATCGATCGCACTCATAGCCAGACCATTCCACATCGCGCCCTTTGATGTTGAGAGGATATCAGTCGTTGTCCATAATGAGATACGCTGGAAGAGACACCAAAGTTTACATTCTTTTTGTTTTTCATGGATGAATACAATTAAGAGTTCCATTGCCCTGCTCGCAGCCCAGTAAGTGATTCATGTACACAATGTACGTTGACAGTGCATTTGTAGGTGTATATGTTTAGTACCTTGAATCCACTGTGCCCGCGCATGTCGGCAACCGCTCCTGGACTACCGGTACGCCTGTACGCTATTTACCCGGGACACCGCGTCAATCCCACGGCGAATGGACATGTATTCCTCGAGGACGTACCTTATATGGGAGGGAGAGCACTGGTCTCCCTGCGCATACCATGGCCTTGTAGGATGCCATCGGACTATTTCCCAACTAAACATTGTTGCAAAATGCCACAAACCACGAGCGCCGCGACCATGGCTCCAAGGTACCCACAACCCAGCAAATGAAGCCTCGTTGATAGCACGTCTAGATCGTCTGTGCAGAACGATACGGGGCGAGATCTCGAATCTCTACAGAGGATTTCGGGTAAGTGCAGGCTCGTGTTTCGGAAGTCGTGATGATTTGCGCTCAGTGTTGCCTATGTTAGCCACCCATTACCGGTACTAGAGCCATGTTGCTATAAACTTCACGCATCGAGACTACCATCGTTTTTTCCGAGCTGAACTCCCAGACATCGACGATCTGAACTTGACCCCGGTCTTGAGTAGCCTCTTGTATCTTCCAGAGCTTGAACAGCTTGACATCATCTTTCAATCTGCTCGATGATTGAGCCTTACACACCCATGGCGCTGTACGACTGCTGGGCTAAACCCGTGTACTGAGCCCCAGACATTTTGCAATGCACAGATGATCAATACCATAAAAGGGAAGGCATTGTTGCTATTTCGGCAAATCCCAGTGGTCACATTGAAAGGTCATGTCCAGAATGCCATCAAAATATGGTTCGAGGCAGCGCACCAACGGACGCGCTCGCAGCAAAATTGGACAAATGCAGGGCTCTACAGTGTTGCAGTTGCCAAATAACAGCTTTCGTCATTGTCATTCGCGTTCGAACTTGACATTGCAGACAAAACACTGACATCAACCTAGACCACCGGGCTGTACGTGTGAACGACGATGGAATCTCTGGAACAGTGTGCTCTTCACTACCCGGGCAAGTGGTTTTTTGCGCAGGGATATCCACTTGTCATGGCGCTTGATATGGGAGTGACGGCGTTCATGCCGCCTTTGGAGATCAATCAGATCTCACCAGATTACACTGGACACCAGACGGAAGTTGAAAGCAGAAGATATGGTATGATGCTGAGTGCTGAAGGCAGAGAAGATGAGGATATACAAATGGACTGATGGCGCACAAATACTATGGTTGAGATTTGTATTCAATCACTTTCTTCATTCTTTGCGAGTGCGGTCGCCGAGATATTGCCCTCTCACTTGTCCGCTGCAAGTATCAGTGGAACTGGCATACTTTTTGTTCCCTTGTGGAGTCTGCGGGTTACCGGTACAGAGATTGGGCCTTTGATCTTGTCAATCAAAGCCGAAGTAGCACGTGACATGGTCGGGTAAGTTGATTCCCCGGGTCAAAATAGCTTCCCGGCGCATTCTAGCGTACTCTTGTGACGTGATGATTGAAATGCAAGCCACCATCTAATTGGATCCTGACGTTTCAAGCGCGGTGGGAAATGTACAGTTGCTAGCTTAACAATCTGCGTAGGCTTCTAACGATTCATTGGGGATGTTGCAATCGTCAAACGGAAATGTCCATGTGGTGTTCTGGTAGGATGTTAGCAAAAGTAGGTGTACTTGGGCGGGGGCATTACCGGTACCGTACGGTACGGCATGATAGAGCGGATCCCTTGACCTCAGCGTCCAAATCTTATACAACAACGACAACCCACACTATTACCACGCTTCAAAACAAGACCGCAACTTGCTCAAATCATATCTTCACATGCCATCTACCGCATAGCTTCTTATTACTCAAAATCTATAACATCAGCTCAACAGTCAGCTAAACCCCGGCTACACCCTTGTCACCCCAGCCCTGTAGCAGACCCACCCCAGCCTATCCTGCCCTACCACCACCGCAGACAACAACGAATCCGTCGCGATGAGCAGATGCGGTGAGTGTATTGTATGCCCCCAACCCATCCAGTCGGTCCTTTCATCGTCCAAGCAACGACCATTCGCTCCTCACGCTAACCCACCCACGCCACCATAAACATCCCGCGCAGCCCCAACAATTCCCACAAAAAAGGTCCCAACCAACCCTCCCATTCATTCCCAACTTCCCATTGTCTTCGCAATACCCCCCCCCCCCCCCCAGGCCCACGCGCAAAAATGGCAGGACGGTCGATTGTACGTGTCTAACCTGGTCGTGCTTTATCCTTTCCAACCCTACCGTACACTTCTCACTGTAACGATTTCATGAACTAATGTTTATTCGTCCGACCACCACCCACAGTACTACGTCGTTGTCATCGCCCTACTAGCGCCCTATCTCTATGACCGATACCGCGCCTTTTCGGCCATGCTGGCGAATGCGCCGGCTAGGATTGTGAATGTTTCGACGTTTAAGAGTCGGGAGGTTCGGTTTGGGGATCGGATACGGAATTGTGAGGATGTGGTTTTGGAGGAGGAGGTGGGGGTTGCGTTTTTGAGTTGTGATCCTGGGCGGGATCGGTGGAATACAGTCATGGTGAGTTTAGGGTTGGCTAGGGGGGCGGGTGATGGGGTAGTGAAGGGGTGTTATTTGGTCGATGAGGAAGATGGGATGGATGTTTGGATGGATTGATTAATCGACTGATGATGAACAGGGCATATTCCAACCCCCGCTTTCCAACCACGCAGACAGCGATGGCGACAACGACAACGACAACGACAACGGGAAAATTTGGATCTACAACTACACAACCCCAAACCTCCCCGACAACTCCGCCCTCCGTCCCCTACTCCTCCTCAACTTCCCCCACAAACACGACCTGCACCCCCTCGGCATAGAATACCACCACCAAACATCCACCCTCTACGTAATCAACCACTCCCGCCACCACCGCTCCGTCCTCGAAATCTTCAAACTCGACATGGCCGCGGCCACGGCAACCCACGTCCACACGTTTTCGCACCACTTGCTGCACGCCCCGAATGCGATTCACGTCCTCGCGCCGGGTAAGCTGCTAGTCACAAACGACCACCACTTCCGCGCCGCCGTCTTCCCCGTCGTGTCCAAGGTGGAAACCTTTTCCGGACTACCGGGCGGCACGGTCGTGTACGTGGATGTGCAGGAACCCGAGCAGACCAAAGTGCTCGCGCGCGTGCCGTTTGCAAACGGGGTCAGGTTGGTGAATGCGAGTACTGTGGCGGTGGCGTCGAGTTCAAAGGCCGGGGTTTACTTTTTCGAATGGGTGCCGCGGGCGCGTGAGATGCTGTTTAAGCGGCTGTTGCGGTTGACGGTGTCGGTGGATAATTTGTCGCTGGATGCGAGGGGGAGGTTGTTGCTTGCGGGACATCCGTCGGCGCCGAGCTTGATGGTGGTGAGTAAGGGGCGGGCGAGGTGCGATCTTGCTGGGAGCGAGGAGGAGAAGAGGGCGTGTGCTTGTACGGCGCCGAGTTGGGCGGCGGAGTGGAGTGAGGAGGAGGGGTTGAGGGAGGTGTATAAGAATGATGGGGGGGAGTTTTGTAGTAGTAGTACGTTTGTGAGGGATGTGGGGAGGGGGATTGGGATGATTAGTGGGCTTTATGAAAGGGGGTTGTTGGTGGTGAGGGAGTAGGGGGGAGGTTATGATTGTTGGGAAATGTCCAAGGTACAGGCAACGTTTTGGAGGTATGGGGTGATCATGGAAGCATTTTCCAGTCCTGAATTCACCAAAACTTACACACTAATACCTCGCACCCACCCTCTCTCAACACAATAAACAACAGACACCCTCTCTAGAATCCCCATCTACCCACCACCAAAACTCTACTCCACCCACTCCTCCTCCGCCTTCATAGCCCTCAACAACCCATCCCCCATCGGCCTCTCCCACCCCCCAACCCTCAACCTAACCAACAACTCCATCCGACAACTCTCCGCCTGCTCCTCCGTCCACGGCAAATAACTCCACCTGCGACCCGGCCCCTGCTGCCGCGGCGCGCCCTCCTCAAAGTTCTGCAGCGCATCGACTTCGTACCCACCACGGCCGTTGAAATGCGTCCACTGGCTGGCATGCATGAAAAAGGGGGCACGGGGCTCAATGGTCAGCGCGCCGGTCGAGTGCACGACGACGACTTGGGCTTCGTGCGTGGCGGAGGGGGCGTGGTTGACGGAGTGGAATTTAACGGGGAGGTGGGTGTGGTAGGTGGAGGGGTCGAGGATGTAGCGGCCGTGGCCGAGGGGTTGGGGTTCTGGGTAGAGGGGGTAGGACGGGGGTGCTTGAGCGGTGATGTATCAGCTTGATTTTTAGGGTGAATAAAGGATTAAACCACATGCATACACACATTGTCAAGCAAAAGCAACGAAGCAAAAGAAAAACATACCAACAAAGCGCCCCTGGAGATCACACGCCCCCTCTCTAGCCAACAGCACCATCTCCGGCCCCAAAAACCCCCTCGGCACCCCATACAACCCACAATACCTATCCCAAGCCTCCCACGTCTTAATATACACCGGCGGCGGATCCCCCACGCGCCGCATCCGCCGCGTATAGTACCTGCGGCCCCTACCAACTTGCGGCAGCGACTCGGTGACGACGTTGGGCGGGTTATGCAGGGTCCAGAAGGAGGCGGCAAAGGGGGTTTGCGGGAACCAAGAGGGGCGCCAGTGGAGGGTTGTGTTGTCGTTGAAGCTGGTGAGGAGGAGGAGGTCGTGTTGGAGGCGGTGGGGGGAGGAGGGGAAGGGCTTGTGGATGGTGATGGGGTTGGGAGGTCGTTGTGGGAGGGTGGGGTTGAGGGGGGAGGTTGTGGGGTTGGAGTCTGGGTGTGGAGGGGGGAGACTGGTGGTAGGTACTGGTGTTGGTGTTGTAGGTTCAGAGTATGGTGGTGTTGAATCCATCTCCATTGTCAGTGATGTCGTGGGCTTATCCGTCGAAACAAGTAGTTGGACTGTAGATATTATCTAGACGAGTGGAGGAGTAAGTTTAAGAACGCTCAACGGCGATTCAACTTGTAATATATCGCTGAAGCAGCTAAGCCTGTGCTCTGTCTTCACCGGTGAGTTGTGTCATAAGAGATGGGAAAAAAGCTACGGAAACCCACATATTGCGAGCGTTTGCGCCTGCCAGTTTTTTTGGTCAAAGCAAACGCCTCGGATCAGCTGCACTGCAAATCAGTATGCCGACTAGCACATGTTGATGACATTCACGCCTTCACTCAGCACTGGGAAAAGCTGTGATGAATGATTGTTGTTTTCTAATTTCGGAAAAGGCTTTCCCACGGGTATTCTATGCTACCATTACCCATGTCTACAAAAACACAATATACAATAGGTGCGAGTGTGCATACCAAGCTCGAACTACAGCCCACAATATGTGCCAGTTCAGTCATATATACATTGGAGCAACAAATCAAAACGGATCCGTCTGCCAGAAATCAAGATTCGTCGAAGCAACTTGGCCCAGGAAGGTCTCGTCGAAGCCAAAGCCATAAGAGCCTATCAGATCGTACATGTTGTAGTCGTTGGTGGGGTCGCCATTGGTAGCAGGCGCCGTGTTTAATGTGGACAGGAGGCCTGGGGTGTGTGCTGTGGAGAGGCCCTGGGCCATGATGTGGTTGGAGGTAGCAGAGGGGGTTCCGACGACGTCGAGACGCTTCAAGAGGTCGTTGATGCCGTGGACGATATGTCGCGTAATGTGTTTTTCATTGAGATTCTCAGCAACCTTTGCGAGGAAGCTTGAAGATCGTCTGGACAAGGAGAGGACTTGTGAGATGTTAAAGTTCAGACCGAGACCAATGGGCTCTGTGGCCCATTCTGGTGAATGCGCTTGGGCCATGCCGCCCCATGTCTTTGCCATTTTCAGTAAAAAGGTGGCGCAGAAAGCGACCATGGTGTGTGTGAAGATGGGTACTGCAGTCATCGCTTTGCGAAGATCTGGCTCCTCAAAGATGAGGGTGAGGGTACTTGTGGCGGCTGTGATGGCAATGTTGGCGGCCTCTCGCCGGTCGTAGGACAAGGACTCTGAAGTTGTGGCATTTGGTGCAGGCAGCGCACGGAGCGCTAGGGAGTTGAGTTGGAAGCGTGCAAAGTGATAGTAAAGCACCACGCCCTTGGATGGATAGGAGCCAATGGATGGACTATCAGCTGACCTCGACTGCCATGCTAGCCGCCATTGCTCGATTGCAAAGTTGAACTGCCGTAGTTGCTGAAAGTCCGGTTCGGTCAGCGGCTGTTCTGGGTCGCTGCCATAGGCGATGTAGGCCTCTGTGAGTATCTTGAAGAGCGTGACTTGGGCGCCTAGTCTGATATCTCCGGGTTTGGCCTTGGGACTGTCGAGAAAGTGTTCAATGTTCTTGACAGCGACATCCTCGTGAATGATTGGTGGACGCCCGTAGGCGATGCTGAATTGGTGGTCGCACACATACAAAGCATACCAAAGACGCACATTGTCCCGCTGTCCTTCGTGTCCTCGCATCAGCTTCTGGTAGGACTGATGCAGGTTCATCTCGACTGCGCTTCGTACAGCCAGACCAGAGAGCTTCCAACTGAGGTTGGAAAGATAGAAGGCCGCAAGAGCCAAGGCTCGTATGTCGTCGAGATTCTGGGGGCGTGAAAGACAGGCACCATACGTCAGCGAGACGAAGATGTTGTAGCATTTTTGCAATGCTTCATCTCGGCCTGGTGTGTGGAGAGCTGCAATGGTGAGGACGGCGGCTGTCAGAAGCTTGGAGCTTCGGCGAACTCCGTCCAGCGTGTCGTAGGGGAACAAGACGCCCGCCCAAAGGTAGAGCCGAATGTCTTGCATGTAGCGTTTGAAGAGATCCTCGGCTTCGTGGAGAGGCACAATGCCTTGAGCAATGAAGTCCTCCTCTACCGAATTTGAGTTGGGTCTCCAGCGCACACTGCTGCGGAGGTTACGGATTCGCGTGAGATCATACAGACTTCGCATGGGGGCGGTCACCAGATCCGACTCTTCACCCGATTCATGCTCGACCGAGGTTTCTCGCGTCATGTCCATGGGCGCGACGGGAACAACGAGATGGTTACTGTCGTTGGTCATATTGGTGGGACTAATGTTCACGTGGTGTCCGGAATCTGGATGGGGAGGTGACTCTTCCTTGAGACGTTCCAGGGCTGGCAGTTTGTTGTGCTGTAGGAGATATTGCACCGCTGAACGAAGCTGTTCTATTTCTGCAGTCGCGTTGGATTTCCATCTGTATTCTTGGGTTAGAAGTCAGATCTCGTCGGTCTCCTGTCGTGGTACGTACGCAGCATCCTCGTCTAGGAGACGCTGGTTCATGTTGTAGGGTACACATTCCGTGCCACTTCGCAGACATTTTGCACACTTGATCTCGTTGTCGACTGGCTCGCATTTGATCTTATGCCTTTTGCACTCAGCGCCTGTTCGATCAGCAAACTGTTTCGCTTTTTCTTTTTTTTTTCTTTTTGAGGGGGAGGTTGTCCATGCTAGCTTACAGGCCCGTATCCTCGGTGTGCGCCCAGGAGCAGCTCTACGTCCGTCTTCATGCTCGGCATCGTCACTTGGGCGCTTCAAAGGCGACATCGCGCAATGCCATGGGGTGCGTGAGCGCGACCACAGAGATGGTCGTTGCAGTGTGGAATTGGCGTCGGATGCAGCACTGGATGCAGGTGGGCAGAAGCTTGGGAAGCAATGGCTGACCCCGTGACATGAGATGCTTGGGGGGAAATTAGTGAATTGGTTAGTGCCATGGGTTACGAGCTGAGCTAGGTCAAAGCTCCGCTTTGCCCACAGCAGGACGCGAAGCGGGGACCAAGCTGCTTGATGTGCCGTGATCTGGGAAGACTGGAACCTCTTTAGCCTGTGTGTTGCCCTGCTCCGAGCACCGGGATTCGTCTTGCACGCCCGGAGATGAAGTACTGTGTATGCCTAGGTAGAGTAGACGGACAGGACCAAGACATGCAGGCGCAGGCGTCTTGTGGCGCGATGGTCCACCGGAGAGGGAGGAGGGAGGAGGGACTCTAGATGGATGGGGGGCTGTCAGTTCATTGTCTTTCGTCGACCAACATGAGCGAATGCTGTTTGCAGACACCAAAACCTTACTCGAGGCGATCCAGGCAAGGCCAACAGGCTCTGGCCTTGTAGAAAAATCAGGAGATAGCCCACGCTACGGTTACCCATGCCATGTATGGCCCTACTGAACGAGCACGAGGAATCTGGAATGTCCGAGCCGGCGTTTGAAACGGTCCGGGGCCTGGTATTGTGCCGGTGCCGGTACCGGTAATGCGGGGGATCTGTGCAAGCCCCTGGTACCCAGACATTCCCCACCATTCGGACCTTGTGGCTGGCTCCCCATCAAGTCTGAACCATGTTGATCGTGAATGGGGTTCCAGGGCATTCTGTCAGATGGTCACTGTACTGTGCTGTGGTAATTGAGTTTACGACAAGACAAACGCTTGCCAAACTTTCGTCGCATCCGACCATCCCACCCATTGTTGCAAGCTTGATATGACCCCCCATGTATGCATGGCTGTATGGCAACCTCCATGCTGCTCCAGTCTATCCAAGTCTATCGTACCGGTACAACCTCCATGCTGCTCCAGTCTATCCAAGTCTATCGTACCGCTACAACCTCCATGCTGCTCCAGTCTATCCAAGTCTATCGTACCGCTACAACCTCCATGCTGCCATCTTCCTGCTCATCCAAGTCTGTCAATCATGTCGTGCGTGCTCAGTCTTGCAACTGCCAACCAACAGGATACTCCACAGTCGAGAGGAAATGCCAGCATGGTACAGGAACATGTGAAGAGGAAAACGGCATGCTGACGACTTCGCTACCTACCGGTACTGCGACAAGCAAACTCCACCGTGTTGGCATCATCGTCTCTTGCCTCAGTCCCAACCCCCCGACCCCTCACCTGTACCTAGCAACCCCAGTCGCAGCTCTCCAACACATCTTGCAACTAACCCATCATCCTCCCCCAGTAACCCCCACGTTCCAGGCCTGAACCTCTCTTCCCCAGATTCCACCTCTCGGCTCCAGGACGTCTTTCCCTTCCAACCCTTCTCATGGATCGCACTACAACACACCCGACCCATGTCGCCATCTCGTAGCGCGTTGGCGCCGGCCTGTGGCTGAACGAACCCCGCTGCGAGATTTCACTGAAAGCGCGCAACAAAGACCCGACAACGCGCATACGCGGACATTGACCTAACACTGCCACCGACAACCGATGGTTTGCAGCTGGTACAGTAGAGGGCAGCCCCACATTGCATGGCATCGGGAAACCGGCCGGGTGGAGAGCGATGGGTTTGTTGGTAGAAAACACCAACTATTGTGGATGGAGTCTAGTCGCATTGCCCCAATCGTACGTCAACATCAGCCACACCACCAGTTCCACCGTCACATGAACCATGCAACGCTCAAGCTTCTTTCCATGCAAGCTTCTTTCCATGCAAGTTTCGAGGGAAATCGCTGGCTTGGTGATGCATATCTGACTCACGGCCTTGATTCTCGCGCCTCACTCGTTCCAGACTTGATTCCTGTTGTAGAGTAGGCCGAAGACCATGACGAGATTGTGTAGCCAATGGCAAACAAGTACTGTTGACAGCGAGCGCGCGCAAACACCGACCTTGTATGGGCGGTTGAGTGGCGTGGATGGGTGGCGGATTGAGTGCAGACAAGGTCAGAGTAACGAGTTCATGGTGGTAAGCGGACATGTAAACGCCTTTGATTGTTCGTGTGAGGAGAAGAAGCCCTGCTCAAACGCCCATGCAAGATGATAACAGTAAAAATGAAGACGAATCCTGCCAGTTTTGCCCTCGATTCCCGACTGCCCCAGACCAACGCCATCCCATGCGATCCTTGTCTTCCTTCCTCCTTCTTCACTCACCCTTCTCCCTCCGGCCGCTGATTCGCACTCTGCAACGGCATGACCCTGCCCGAATCCACAATAATCTGCTCATCCACCCTCTTCTCCGTATCGCCGTATTCCAGCCTCTTCCACGTCGAAATGCGCGCTTGGTTCGTGTCAATCTCAAAGACCCTCAGTCTGCGATGATAATGGTTGTATCCGCCGTACCCGCCAAATCCACTGCCGCCAGCATAGCACATCCAGATCTCCGGGTCACCAGAGGACGGGTCCTTGGAAAGCGCACAGTAGTCATTGACGTGGTCGTGGCCGCACGAGACCGCGCTGACATCGAACTCGACGAGCGCGTCTTTGAAGTGCGTATTGAATGCCGGAGCGGTGATGGGTTCCGTCCAGTTGCCCACGCGGTCGTTGTCTGGGTTGCCGTATTCGGGGAGCGGGATGTGGATGAATGCCATGTTGAGATGCTTGTGTGTGTAATGGCTGTGCGCATCCTTTAGGCTCTCGGCGGTGGTCTTGAACCAGTTGATTTGATTGACTTTAAGCCAGTCGTAGCCACGGTAATGTGTTTCATCAGGCGAGTACGAGTGTGTGTCCAGGAAGTAAAGGGTTAGGGCCGAGTGCTTACTGCTGTGAGCCTGTATCTCAACAAAGTAGTTGCCAACGCCTTCGATAGTGTTGGGGCCAGCCTCGCTAAGAGAGTAAGGAAGAGATTCGTAGAGGCCCATTTGTGCATGGCGCGAGAGGGTGCCTTCGTCGTCATGGTTGCCGAATATGGCGGCATAGGGAATTTTGCGCTCGGCAAGGGGTTCAATGATCTTGAACATGGCCTGGGCTTACATCAGTAACAAGAAGGTTGGAAAGGAAGGACGGGCTTACACTCTGGACATCGGGTGCTGTGTCTCCATTCACCTGATCACCAGAGAGCACAACAAAGTCTGGCTTCTCATCATCAAGGACCCTCTCGACGAACTCCAAGGTTCTCGGATCCGCGTCACAGTGCCCTCCGTTGGCGTCCTTGGGCTCTGCGTCTCTACACACTCCCACTCCTGTACTGAGATGCAGGTCGGATATCTGCATGATTTTGTATTTTCCATCCTTGTTGATCTTGGGCACGGGTCTTTCGTGTTTCGGCGGCGGGCCTCGTCGTATGCTTAGTCTTGGCTCCCTGTTATCCTTTCCAGAGTCCAAGTGCAGTGCTCCATTTTTCACCAGTTGCCAGCCAGGACGTGGCTCGGCAGCATCCGATCCAAAGAGTACGTCCACAGCCGTCACTGCCATCTTCGAGTCGCTTGCGTGGCGCTTCAGTGAACGCTTGATCCAGACGCCTGCCGGTCGAGACTCCCACCTCTCTGCTGCCTGTGTCTTCTCTCCCACCGAGGGATCTAGCTTCCCCGTCCGCACATCGATGACGACCTTGTCTTCCGGATCGAGCTCCTCCTCTCGCTTGCGCTTGATATGCACGTATGCGCTAGATACCCATCCTGAGCCCAGGTACAGGTCTTTCTCCACGCGATGCCACTTCTTCTGGTCGAGCATGCATTTGGAGAGCGGGTTGAGTGTCGAGCATGTCTGAATGGTGATGTCGGTGATGACGAGGCCCTCGTGGTGCAGTGGCAGGTGGTTGTGGACCGACTGAGGGAGTACGCGATAGCGGTTGTCGAGGACGAAGACGACTAGCGAGGCGACAGTGATGAGGCCGAGGAGCTGAATGCTCGTTCGCACCTGTAACAGGTGTCAGCTAGGCACGCTGGCTGGCTGGCTAGGCATGTAGGGTAAGCTATGGCACATACTATGCGGCGCGTCATGGTGGAGGCCTAGGGCAAGAGCCAAAGGTGGCGCATGAAGCCACAACTGTCACCAAGTCCAAGTCAGGTGCCGGCGACGACAGTAGTTGGGTGGAGTAGCTTGAGAGTACAGTAAGCCGCTGGTTCTCATGCCATGGTGAGCCACTTCAAGGTTAGAAGCCGTGTTGATGTTGATGGTGATGCTGCTGGCGGTGTCGGTGTCGGTGTCGGTGTCGCGGTCGTGTGAGCGTTGGGCAATGTGTAGGTAAGCTAAGAGTAGAGCAGAGTAGAATAAGAGTAAGAAGAGTACATACCTAGCTCACTTCGAACCCGTTGACTGGCCAGGTTTGGTCGTTCTCTTGGCTCCCGGACCCTTGGACCTCCATCCTCCATCGTCACGCCGCTTTTGCAGGGATGGTGGCTGGTGCCACCCAACCCCTCCCTCCATCATGTCTCCAATCCATCCCAAGGATTTTTTTCTTCTGTGACTTTAGAAAATGTCCATCCTCTACATTATGGATATGGACCAAGAAGCCAATTGCACCGTTATGCCCAGATAACGGCATGTGCACACTCAGGCCTTAAGAAATCACAGCCACGCGCAGCAAAAGACTCTCTGCGACGCTACTCTACCTACCTACATGGGTTATACCTCCTCCGGTTCTTACTATTTTAGCTCTTCAAGCCTCGCTTCGCCGTGCAGAGGTGCCAGCTGCTCCGCATGTAGGTGGGTAGGATACCTACATTGGCACAGGACAGGGTCGTGATCACTATCTTTTCTGCAGCTATGCGCCATCCTCTTTGGCAACGGCTACAACATTCAGCATGCCCTAGGATACCCGCTCACAGGAACTTTACAAGCACTGCCTGCTGCTATCGCCCTTTCAAAGGTAATAATATATCTCATCCATGCTCCACTGAAAGCTCCTCACTCACATGATGATAGAGGGCGACTTTGTCATTCTCCGCCCCCGGAGAGATGATGGCAACGATGGTCTCATGTTCAGACTCGACCCTGAAAAGACCCAATCGACTCATCATGGTGCCTTCACCCACTCATCCATCATTGGCAAAGAGCCACGCCAGACAGTCCTGTCATCTAGACAAGTAGGCTACCGAGTGCACGCGCCTACGTTGGCAGAATATGTTCGCTTGTCGCGACGTCTCGTTACGCCTGTACGTCAAAGTCGTGCAAGAGACAGCCTATCGCGACCAAGCTGACGATCATCAGCTGTACCCTCACGACGCGAACTTGATAGTGTCCCTCCTTGACATCCATGTCGATCCTGCCGACCCTGGACCACCACTCGAAATCCTAGAAGCGGGCACAGGCCATGGAGCCTTGACGCTGCACCTGTCACGAGCAATACACGCTGCCAACCCGCCTCTTCCTCGAGAAACACCGGATTCCGCATCTCTGGAGGACGGGTCTGACGAAGCCGCATGCCTAGCAGAAACGAGTGTGGACTCTGCCGAAAGTGACACACTTGACGAATCTTGGAGAGCAAAACGACGAGCAGTTGTGCACACCATAGACAACGTACAGAAACATAGCCAGCACGCACAAAAAGTCGTATCGGGATTCAGGAACGGCATGTATTATCGCAACATCGATTTCCATGTAGGAGACGTCTCGGAGTGGATTGCTCAGCAGAAGGAAACAAGAAAGACGGACCAGACGTTTCTATCTCACGTCATCCTCGACCTACCAGCAGCAAACAGTCATCTTGCCAATATAATTCCGGCGTTGCATGTCAACGGGATTCTCGCCGTCTTCAATCCGAGTGTCACTCAGATTGTCGACTGCGTGAAAACAGTTCGCGAACACAATATGCCCTACCTCCTCGAGCAGGTCATTGAGCTCGGCGCAGGTACAATCCGCGAATGGGACGTACAAGTGAAACAAAAGCGGGAGTCACAGGCGGCTAAGCCCCAAAAAGAACGCCGTGTCGCCATGTCTTCTCCAAGGCCTCTGAACGACTCTATCGAGGAATCGCTTGACACCATTGCATCGACGAAGGATGATGAATCTGTTGATCCAGAGCTTTCTCGCGCACAAGAAACTGGCAACCCTTTGGAGTCTTCGAGCAATGAATCTACGGTTACAGGAAAGGAACAAAACGGGCAAGATGATGGGCCAGCAGAGGCTATAGAATGGGTGCAAGTGTGCCGTCCCAAAGCCGGCCAGAGGGTGATTGGAGGCGGGTTCCTAGCCCTCTGGAGAAAGATGGAGCGAGCTGGGTTTGAGTTTCCGAAAGAATAGTGAATACATCCAGACTTGACTGCCATACTAGATCGGGACTAGATAGCTAGATGATGATATCTCAGCCATGCAACAGTGTAGTGCGTCGGTCCAAGCGTAGTTCGTTGTGCACACGAGACCCCTGCCGTCAGTGCAGCTGCGGAAGAGGCAGAATGCATGCGTGATTGGCGAGCCGGTCCCGTTGAAGTAACAACACATCGCGCGCTTTCTCAAGCTTCAAAATTCGCCAGCCACTCATCGGATAATGGTGGTGAATGAGTTGTGGTTCCCGTCTTGAAATAGCTAGTAGCGGTGAGCTGGCCGGAAGAGGGCACAATGCATTTGCTCGAAGTAGCCTCATCATTGGCCAGAGAGAGTGTGTAGCACAGACCCAGTTCGCGCGCAGCAAGAGCTATTGGAGAGCTCTCGATCGATTGATTATACCCCTCCCAGGTCATCCCACTCTCTCTCACTCTCACTCATTCACTCTTTCTTCACACACACACACCTGACAATGAGTGGCGCGGGTGAGAACCGGTATGTTGTTTTTGGAAATGCGCACAAGGTGTACCTATAGCACGACCATGTCTGACCAGGAGAGAGCAGTTGGCGGCGGCAGGGGCAAAACAATCGCCAAAACCAAGATCGCTCGTCTGGCACAAGTACGCCCACCAAAGAGGGTCCTCGGCCTCAGGCGACAACAGCATCTTCGGGAGGCGGTGCTTGGGGAGCCAAGGGCAAGCCTTCGGGGTCTGCGCCTGCTGCTTCAGCGCCAGCCCCGGCCACAGAACAGCATGTTCCCGTGCGCGACTTCAATGCGAATGAGGTCAAGGAGTTTTTGAGGAAGAGTATGTACCAAACCATCTATCTGCCGAGGAACTCGATGGGAGCGCCTGACGGGGAGAGGAACTTCTATGCGTTTACTAGCACCTAGGCTAACTGACTCGCAGAATACCTCGAAAGTACCGCAGGTACGACACTCGCTGCATCTGTACATGGATCGCGTGTTAGAACTGACATCAACTACACAGGCCAACCCTCGGTATATCACAAGGTCGAAGGAGACTCGGTGCCAAAAAGGAGCAGCGGCGCATGGGGTGCCAAAAGTAGGTTCAATTGAAGGCCTAGGCCAACAACAGATGGACTGACATGAGCAAGGCAACAACATGGCACATCTCATGCCCTCGGGCCAGTCCTTCTTCACAAACCTCAAGAAGCAGCTGGGCGGCATCGAAGCTACCAAGCCATCGTAATCAGCAAGACCGCCCTATCTATCTATATATACCCGACTTTCGTTTCAGCGGCATAAAAAAAGGCATTGCGGGAGTTCTTTTGGGGGCTACATGGTTTTCGGTTGGCTATACAGGGCTTGCGATGTTGCAACTGTTTCGCATGACGCGCAAGTGCCAAGACTAGCTGTGCCGGCGTTTACTGGAGTCATGAGCGAACATTGTTGTCTTGTTTGGGATGGCTGCTGATTGGTATGGGAATGATACCCTGGTGGCTTGTAAAGCAGCGCTCGGGGCTCAGAAGTGATGGGGCAGGATGCAATGGTATCGATGCAAGTGGACATGTAGATGAGTTGGTCTGTCTGGTTGTGGTGTAGATAGTGTCTTGGGATATAGATATGGCATTCTGCTTCATTGCATGTTCGATTCCGCAGGAGGAGCGCGATTGAAGTACTCGTACGCATAGGATAGTACGTTCACACCTACACGTTCCAAGTGCTAGCGTAGCCAGGATTCGGGAAGGCGCATTTGGCTGGCTGGGCAAAGCGTCCCAGACAACGAGATACCGGTACAACAACAAGGCTTTGGTTGTCAACAAACACGCCGTCCAATTGTGCGACATGCAATCGTCAGGCTGTATAATGGCTGCATTGAAGCGGTTGCCACTCACCCTCTTGCTTTCGCTTTCGCATTGTTAAACAACACGAGTTCCCAGCAGACTTCATCGCAACGGGACCCTGCAGTGTACGACGGTAGGTACCGGTACCAGGCCGGTAGCCAAGCCCGCAACTTCACACTTGAACCTTAAGTTACTCCCGCGGGGCTGTTGACGCTGCATCATAATCACAAAACCCCACTACACGCCTTTCACCGGAAGCCTGTATCAGCCTGACTGTCTCACGAGCCTTGGAAGGTGGGAAAGGAGAGCAGGTCACAGATCGTCAGCCGCTGTGAGCTGTGGGCAATCAGGGCGCATCGCTCCACTGTGTCAAATCACCCCCGGCGGACCCCCGAATACATTATACAACACCACAAGCCGGTCACCCTTCAACAACTCCACGCTGCATAATCCTCGCCATCCTTTCTACTGTACCAAGGTCCCCGCCCGCCCAGCCACATCATGTCGTCGCCTCCGCAAACGCCAACCCACCGGCCGACATCGTCTCACCGCCGACAGCCCTCCAGCCTCGAGATAGCGTACAACAGCCCCTCACGGCGGCAGTCGCTGAATCGCCGCTCCTCGGGTTACTCTCCCATTACACCGCGCTCCTCACAAGACTTTGAAAACGGCAGCCCTGTGCAGCACTTTGATGGCGCAGGAGACAGTAATGGCCTAGGCAATCTGGCAGACGAGCTGGGGGAGATATGGGACGACGACGAGGAACCAATGGATGGCGAGTTTGGAGAAGAGTTGGATGTTGCGCAAGAAGATGACGTCTCGGCCATTGGGACTGCAGTTGAACACGACGGATCATACGGACTCGACAGCCCGGTCAACGTCAATGGCGTGCGAGACAGCGGCGTCGCCATGCAGAGCTCTTCGCCGTCGCGACTCAGTCCAGCGTCAGCAATGAAAAGAAGAAACCACAACAGACAACGCTCGTTGTATGATGGGTCCGATTATGGAGAGGACTCGGATCTGGAAAACGAAGGCATATCACACACGCTAGACATGAGGATGTCGGCTATTGAGACTTTAGTACGGAGAGGAATAGAGGAGAATGGCAGCGCGTCTGACCAGGTGGTGAAGAGGGTCATCGAGCAATTACGGGACCTGGGTAGTCAGATGGCTATTGAGAATGGAGCCACGCGGTACGTTCGCAACTGCCGGTTACAGGCCCGTTGGTAGCAGTGCTAACAGATCCCAGGCTGAAAACCGCTCACGATGCGCTGACAACACATCTAACACACCAGTCTCGTACCCTCACGTCTCTTGCTGCAGCCTTGTCCGGCCCACGTCCCATCATCCCCGACCTCGACACAATCGAGGAACTCCTCCCACTCATAGACTCCACCCTCGAGCTCCTCCCCCACGCCTCCCCCGATCCATTAGTCCAACTCTCGCATCTCACAAACTCGAACCGGGAACTACTCCAACACCTCGCCAACGTGAGCGACACCCTTCACATGTCACGGCAAATCACCACAAACGCGACCCGACGACTCAAAGTCAGCAAGGAACACCTACAGGACTGGAAACGCGAAAATGAGAAGACACAAGAAGGGCAAAACTATCTCGAGCACGGCGACTGGGACCGCCGGTTGAGAGAGCGCGAGGCAAAGCGGGCGTGCGATAATGTCTTGGATGGATTCGAAGATGTCTGTGGGCAGTGGAGAAAGAGACTCTGTGAGGGGTTGGGCGTGGCTAGTGCGTAGTAGGCATTCTGCACTGCACTCTTTCTCTTTGCTCCATGGCTATCTGTATGGGTATTGGTGTTGGTGTTGGTGCTGAGCCTGAGCTGAGCTAACACGCTGATTGTGGGTGCAGATGGCGGCTTCATCATCCCAGAGCAACATAGTCTCCGACCCCCATCACACCCTTCTACCGTCCCCCCTACCTACCACAACGCGCCCTCGGAACACAAACACACACTCTTACTCTCCCTTTCCCTCCTCACAGTAAACGATCGGAATCCTCACCTTTGCAGACGCACGAGCACAGACTCTATGTTTCCTTCCCCGTCCGGATGATTAGGATTCCCCCACCATCACCACCACCACCACCACTCGCGAGCTTCTTCAGCCCTGGCGTCCCTGAACAAGCGATTGCTTCTTTATCTTTTTGGGCGGGGGGTGTCTTGTGTTATGTACACGCAACAGCAGCAGATTACAGATATATACATGCCTTTTTTTCCTTTTCGTTCCATCTTTCCTTTTTGGGGGGTTTATTTTTCGGTGCTTTTACTAGTTTAGTTCACTCGACTCTGGTTTTCTTCTCTTTGTTAGCCCTAGCCCCTTTGCGTTTTTGTTTTCTTTTGGCCGTTTGGTTTTGGCAAGCGGCATGTCATAGGTTGCGGGATGGCTTTGGTCATGGTCATGGCCATGGCCTGGATATGGATATGGAGAGGATGGCAATTTGTAATGGGATAGATGGGTTTTGGGCTGCATTTGCGTTTAGTTTTGATGGTGGTGTTGCCTGCGCACCATGTGCCACTTCCTACCCCCCCCCCCCCCCGCCCATTCTTACACACACTCTCGTTCTTACTTTGCTTCTGCTTCTTATATAGTAATGGTGTGGGTGGATTTGGGAAGCTAGGAAGGGTAGGGGTGGAAAGGGGAGGGAGCGAGGGGGGTAGAGAGAGGAGCGAAGAAATGAAACAGAGATGGAAACCCGTATCGCTGCATCAGGCTCAGTACCTACGGTCCAGGCCAGACATTGCTCCTTGGGCTGGGGGCGGGGCCGCTGTCGAAGAAATGTCGAATGGAGTCGGTCTGTAATTTAAAAAATCTAATCACTATATCTAGTACCAAGTATTTGGTAAGAAATTGTGTATAGTAGACAGCGCGAAAATGTTTGTTGTGGTGGTTAGCATGTCGCTTGCTGTACCATAATGTTCAGGAGACCACATGAAAATGCCTTCGTCTTGTTCTTTGCTTTTTCGAGCATACCCATCTATCAAAACCTGCAAGCGTGAGCGCTGCCACTCGGCGGTATATACATGTGGCATAAAGGCCCACATTTCAGGACATGTCGAGTTGTCTTCTCAGACTCTGATAGGTACCGTCGACTCCATGTACTGATGTCGAATTTTTTAGATGTTGCAAGAAGCGCAGCCCCCCCCAAACCAACTCTCATCGCCAGCCCCTTAGCGCACTCTCCGGCCTCTGAGGCATATAGGGCGGCGATGCCTCCCAATCTCCTCTCTGAACTTGCTCCTTGCTTTTCCACAGATTTGTCTGCTCCTTTGCCGCTCTCGCCTGCCTCTCACGGACGATCCTCCTCTTGCGACTGCGGAAGCACACGAATGCGAAGATCAAACCGACAACGAAGCCGACGATCAAAATGATGATGAGAATGATGAGACGATGTGTATTGTTACATGCGTTGTCGTAGTCTGCGCATGATGATGGCGAGCGCTTGTGGATATTTGGCAGGATAGCAGAGAGTGGCGAGGTGAGTCTGTCGTGGGTTGGTGGCAGTGGAGCCATTGTACACGAGGTTTGCAGTAGCCTTGGATTGTGCGTTACCGAGGTTTAGAAACTCGATATTGAAGAAGCTTGTACGGGAATGCAGATATCGCCAGTCAGAAAAAGTGCTTGATCTCTTGAGAACGAACGAAAGAAAGAAAAAAGCAGTCTCCAAACGCGAGAACCATCACGCTACATAACCTCCTCACAGACCCACCTGCGCCTCCCCAAAAAAAGGATTAGAAAACAGAGCCATTGTCTAACAATGCCTCAAGTCATCTACCAAAGGCGTTCAAGGCGCGCGACAAAGGAATGTGCACCGTGCCTCAGGCACAAGTGTCACGTTCCCCTCGTTGAAATGTGCACTGCCCCCAGTGCTGAGTGCCTCGCAGGAAGAAAAAAAAGCCTTGCTATGCCGCAGGGCTCACACCACAGCCTATCAGTCGTTCGGGACAGTGTCAGGTGCCAGATGGCTCTATTTTCGATGGCGAGGGATGACTCGGTGTAGAGTCGAGGTTTGGGTTTGGGAATGTGTCGCGGTGGGATGGGATAGGGACTCGGGCGCAAGGTTGCCTTTGTGCGGCACCGCCATGCGTGTAGTCAATACTCAAGGAATTACAAATCGCCAGACAAATCGAGAAGCAGGAAGATACTGGCTGCCAACATAGCACAACAGGTTACTGTCCCGTTCTGCTGCGCAGTCGTGAGCCTCACTGTTACGCGCCTCCTGAAAATGCGCTGTGCGTGGAACCAACGTTTACGGGACGGTATGTGCTATCGACACATGATTTGCGGGACGTTCCATCAGCCGCCCAGTGATCATGCAATGGCCAATTTCCAAAACTTCGGGAAAAAGAAAGAGAAAGCAGCGTAAACCCCCCCTTTCGATGCATGTGTGTGCATGCTTGGTTTGTTTGTGCAGCAAGGCTGAGTGAGGTTGGCCAGACCACAGTGGGGGCGCAAGGTGGTTTAAAGTTAGTTGGGGTTACCGGTACCGTACATCAAAGACATGGCAAAAGAGAGCAATGAAAGTCTTCATCAACAACCAAGCACCAAACAGCGAATCGCAATACTACAACGAGTTAAGGTGCCAGAATGAATGAATATTCCCACAAGTATCCAGGCGTACACACAAACAGCCGAGCAAGGTAATCGGTGACTGTATGATGAACAACACCTTCTTACCCAACCAATTCACAACCCGCCTTGTCCAAACCTCCTTTCTGCACCCCAAACCCCCTCTCCAATACTCTCCAACAGCTGCCTCCCAAAAAGCCCCATCACCCATCCTCCATCACTGTCATCATCACACAAACAGCCCCTCCGCCCCTCCAACCAAACACAGCATCCCCGCGGAGAGAAGACGCACCGGGCACCCTCCCGGCATGCCTAATCAGGCCAAATCCCGAAAAATGCTGGACTGTTCCCCGCAAACAGTAAACCATCGTTGGGGACACAACGCGCTCGACCCCCCCCCCCCCCACCGAGCTTGCCAGTGGAAAGGCTTTAATCGGATAGCTGGCTGGTTGTTGTCGGACGTGTCTCGGCTGAATGGGAGAGAGGGAGCGCTTGTTTAAATACTGTGATGGGGGGCCCCGCGTTTGGGGTCAGTTGGATCTTGTTCAACGGTGTTTTTGTGGACTTGAGTGCACTTGATTACCTTTTTTATTCCTGCTGATTGTTTGGATACCTACGTTCCTGTCTGAAGAGGCTTGCTGGGATAAAAAGCTCTGGTGATATTGTCCAACACGACTGTTCTACCTCGACTTCTTGGATCCAATTCCCAGTACGCGGAGCCCCCAATGTCGAACACTCACGGTCTTCCTGAATTCAGCCTCGCCGGCAAAGTCGTCCTTGTTTCTGGCGCGGCACGTGGACTCGGTCTCACTCAAGCGGAAGCCTTGCTTGAAGCTGGCGCAAGAGGTACAATACCCTACTCTTCTCTCAGACATCCAAGCTCTGCCCCCTCTCTCGTCAGGACCCCACAGTGACGTCCCTAACACGCGCCCCACCATAGTCTACGCGCTAGATCGCCTCCCCACGCCCTCCCCCGACTTCGACATCATCGCAGCCGAAGCCAGCGCTCTGGGCTCGATCCTCGAATACCGCCAAATCGATGTGCGAGAAGTCGACGCTTTGCACAAGGTTATCGCCGATATTGCTGAGAAAGAAGGTCGACTGGATGGCTTGATTGCAGCGGCAGGAATCCAGCAGGAAACGCCGGCGCTGGAATACACGGCCGAAGATGCAAACCGCATGTTTGAGGTGAATATCACGGGGGTGTTTATGACTGCGCAGGCTGTGGCGAAGCAGATGATTCGGTTTGGGAATGGGGGCAGTATGGTACTGATTGCTAGCATGAGCGGGAGTGTTGCTAACAGGGTATGTGTCTTTGTGTGCTCACTATGAAGGTTTGGATTGGAGAAATGTTGACAGTGTGGTTAGGGTCTGATTTGCCCGGCGTATAATGCATCGAAGGCTGGCGTCATCCAACTTGGTCGTAATCTCGCATCGGAATGGGGTCAGTATAACATCAGGGTGAATACGATATCGCCAGGATATATCGTGACGGCTATGGTGGAGGAGCTATTCGTCAAGTACCCCGAGCGAAAGAAGCAGTGGCCGACGGAGAACATGCTTGGACGGCTATCAGCACCCAAGGAGTACCGCGGTGCTGCAGTGTTCTTGATTAGTGACGCTAGCTCATTCATGACAGGGTCTGACATGAGAATTGATGGAGGTCACACAGCGTGGTAGGAGTCTGTCAAGAGAGAATGAGTGAACAGCTTGATTAGTAGAGTAATGTAACACAATTATCCTGTAAGCCTAATTCAGTCTGTATCAGTGTCATGTTGGGATATCAGAAGCTCAGGGTCAGGATCCTCGTTTTCGTCATCAGTTTCGAAGAAGCGTTGTTTGGGCGGTGCAGGCTTAGGTGGTGAGCGAGTGATCCTTATCGCCGAGCCAGTCATTTCTTCTTCTGCTGGTACAAAGCCATCGTGGTCTGCCAACGAGTCTACAGCCTTCTCTTTGCCTTTCCGAGACATGCCCAAGGCTTCTTTCAGGATATCCTTGCCTTGTTTGAAAGCTTCGAGTTCTGCCCCAATGGCACATACTAGGAGGTTCCAACTCTGGGACGAGGCATATTCCAATTTCTCCTCGAGATAAACAATAGTGGCATCCATTTGCTCAAGCAATTTGGAAGAATCCTGAGATTCAGATCGTCCAGCTTGTTGCATGAAGTCCTGCAGGCCGGTTTCGTATTCAGCTATCTTCTTCACCACGTCATTCCACAATTGAGCCCCATCATCGAGCGCCCCCCTGTCTGCGTCGACTTCTTCGCACTTTTCAGCTAGTCTGTTGTATTCGTCATGCCAGAATTCGCGCGCCATCTCGAGCGTCCGCCGCTTAGCGGGAAGTGTTAAAAAGGGCGAAGATGACATTGGAATATGACCTGCAATTGGTGGTCGAGTCAGAAAATTGGAAATCTCCCTGTCAAGTATCGACTGCGACGTTTTGTACGATGAAAGTTTCGCTTCCACAGCGTTCTCGGTATCAGC
Source organism: Plenodomus lingam (assembly GCF_022343315.1). NCBI lineage: Eukaryota > Fungi > Ascomycota > Dothideomycetes > Pleosporales > Leptosphaeriaceae > Plenodomus > Plenodomus lingam. Next base: position 690,475 of record NW_027093966.1, on the reverse strand, counting down.
CAGCTCGTCCAATACCCGCCGGTGTTGGTTCTTCAGCGTCCAAAGCTCCTGCTCTTTCTGCCGTATATCTAGCTCAAGCCTAGAGGCTTCAGCCTGTAATGTCTGTGCTCTTGCACCAGCACTCTCGCCCTCGATGTCCTTGATCTTCTTCTCTAATCGCGCGCGCTTCTGCGTCCACGTCTCGGTCTTCTCTACCGTCACTTGTAGATTCCTCAATTCTTGGTCAAGTAGATCGAGCTCCTCAGCCTTGACGTTTGCAAGCTGCCTAATTCGTTTCGATATCCCTAGCCTTGCGGCGTTCAGACCAATTTTCTTCTTTCTGGATCGTGGTTCAAGGCTGCCATTCTCAGTAACTCTTTCGGCAGATTTGATGCTGCTGACTGTCGGTGTCGTGCTTCCATTCGAGACAAGGTCATCTGCAGGCGTATGGCTCCCGTTGAGACCACCGATCAAGCCATCCGCTTGGGCGTCTAACAGCTCCTGGAGTTGCTTTTCGAGATGTCGTGCTCGCCGTTGTATGGCAAGAAGATCGTCAGGAACACGAGGCGGCGGAGATAAGCTTGACTTTGGCGCACTCCAAAGAACTGACGCAGTCACAGGTGGAGGTATGCGTGGCGAAGGTGGTGAGTTGTAGAGCGGTAACTCGTGCTCACGCGCGTGTGGATCTTCGAAAGACTTTGGGAATTTGGGTGGAGGGGATAGTGAGCCGAGGACCGAGTGTAGAATGGACATATTTGCTCATGAAGAAAGAGGAGCAGTCAAAATGTCCAAAGAATGAAATGGTGGTGCTTGATAGTTATGCGTGGTTGTGCAGTTGAGCTTCGTGACCATTGGCACTGTGCACATGTGAACATGTGAACGAGTCAGGAGCTCGCGGAGATGCCTTAGTCATCACCCGAAGCGACTCGGGGACGAACTTTCAGCGACGATGAATCCACTCTCCAGATAGGCTGCGTTTTGAGTTGTATACAACATGTGTAGAGAATTAATTAAAGTCTACATGTTTTTGCTTCCTAAGAAAACGAAATGCAATCATCAACACTCAAACATTATGATAGGAACAGGAAGACTGAATATTGCAACACAACTTGTTGGCACATTCAACGTATTGCCACTACTTCAGGGCAGAGACGCTCGTATTGTCTTCTGCGCATGCAGGTATGATAAAACCTCGTATGAAGAATCAAGTAGCAATCACTTTGATGGTTTTGAGTCCTACAAGTACAATAGGACTCAGTCGAAGGTCGTGAATCAATGAGGGCGCTGCTAACCCCCGACCACGTTAAACCCAATCGGGCACTAGCGACACACAGCTCTCGCTTACCACCAGCGAAATTGAACATTCACAATCGTCCAGATCCGCGACAGCAGCACTAACCCAGGACACCAAACCGTATGTTTTCTCTCGCACTCTCTTCGCACGACATCAGCTAACCGCGGAACACAGCAGCCGTATACCTCACAAACATACAACATGGCTGACGCACCTGCTCCCGCTCGCGGCGGATTCGGATCTCGTGGAGACCGTGGTGGTGACCGTGGTCGCGGTCGTGGCCGTGGACGTGGACGTCGTGGTGGCAAGACTGAGGTACGCACACTCGGCCTGGGAAATATTTTATTCGCGCGGAAATTGACAGTTTGCGCAGGAGAAGGAATGGCAGCCCGTCACCAAGCTCGGCCGTCTCGTAAAGGCCGGCAAGATCAAGAGCATGGAGGAGATGTACGTTCACACGAGATACACTGCCGGCAAAGAGGGCAACAATTGACAACTGATAGCTACCTCCACTCTCTGCCCGTCAAGGAGTACCAGATCGTCGACTTCTTCCTCCCCAAGCTCAAGGACGAGGTTATGAAGATCAAGCCCGTCCAGAAGCAGACCCGTGCCGGTCAGCGTACGCGCTTCAAGGCGATTGTTGTCATTGGTGACTCCGAGGGCCACATTGGTCTCGGTATCAAGACCTCCAAGGAAGTCGCGACCGCCATTCGCGCTGCCATCATCATCGCCAAGCTCTCCGTCGTCCCTATCCGACGAGGATACTGGGGTACCAACCTTGGTGAGCCTCACTCGCTCCCCACAAAGGAGAGTGGAAAGTGCGGTTCCGTCACTGTCCGTCTCATTCCTGCTCCCCGTGGTACCGGTCTCGTTGCCTCGCCTGCCGTCAAGCGTCTGTTGCAGTTGGCTGGTGTCTCGGACATTTACACTGCCTCGTCCGGATCCACCAAGACCCTCGAGAACACTCTCAAGGCTACCTTTGTCGCTGTCGCTAACACATACGGCTTCCTCACACCAAATCTGTGGAAGGAGACGCGACTTACCCGTTCGCCGCTCGAGGAGTACAGCGACGTTCTCCGTGAGGGCAAGAGGTACTAAAAGATGGTTTCTGGCATGGGTATTTTCTAGCATTCCTGGGTTATGGCGTGAGGTGATGCATTCGGGGCCTCGCCTATGTATCTGATGACAGAGCTGGGCTACCCAGCATGAAATGAACAAGTTCAAACACCCATCTGGATTGGCCTTTATTTTTACTGTGCTATTGGTGATGAATGTGCGGTCGAGTAAGATGCTGTGATACAGGGTATGAACAGCAGCAGCCTTTTATGAATAATGGCAATATCACGAGAGAAGGATTGACGAGTGATGGCCTGCGAAGAATGTAACGTGGTACAGCTGATTGGCTATGTACGGGTTGTATACCCTATCCATTTTTACTTTGCAAGACTCTTGCAACAGGTCTTTTACATCTTGACTTGTGCACCACGACACATCTCTTTCTGTCAGATTTTACTTGGACAAAAGGGTTTGCTCGGTGTGAGTTTCGTATATATATATATATATATACAAACCATCTCATTCCCATCCTGCATCCCAATCCCGCAGCTACTGATCCCCCTCCAAAAGCAACTTCAACCCCCTCCCCTGCGCCTCAAACGCCTCCTGCAACCCCCTCCCCATCAACCCCTTGAGCACCACCGCCAACGGCCCATGAAACTCCTCACGGCTCTCATACAACACCGTGCCATTCCCCAAATCGGTCAGCGCCTGCCACCTCTCGGCCTGCAAGCCAATCTGAAAGAGGTACGCCCATGCCAAGCGACCCTGTTCCTCTTGCACATGCGTGACGTTTTCGATAGCAAATTGCGTATGCAGCGGGTTATCCGGGGTGTTTGCGTCGACGGGAAGTGGGAGTGGGGGAATCTGGGTGCGCATGTGGAGGTGGTTGCCTTGGATGGGGTGTTGGGGTGGAGGGGTGATTGGGTTTGAAGGGTCGATTGCGGTGGCGGAGCGGGTGAAGGGGTTCCAGGTTGGGTAGAGAGGGAGGTTTGTCAGGGCGGACCAGGCGGCGGGGAGGGTGGTGGTGATGTGGATTCGGGTTTGGGCGGTGAAGATGCCGGGGGGGAGGGGGGGGATGTTGGTGTAGTTGTCTGGGATGGAGGTGGAGGCGGCGAGGGGGTGGAGGAGAGGGAGGAGGAAGAGGAGGAGGAGGGTTTGGGGGGTGAGGTGTGGCATTCTGGTGGTGTTGGTGTTGGGGGTTGGCGTTGGCGTTTGCGGATGGTGATGGGTAGGGTGAAAGGGTGTGAGGAATCGAGTTTGGGGGGGTGGAGAGGGAGTCGAGGATTTCATTTTCTTTATAGGCGGGTGATGTGATCCTGCGATCCTACTGTACTTTCTGGGGAAAAAGGAAAAGTGAACCCATGCTTGGTTTTTCTTGGCTTCTACCCGAGTTGGTCGGTAATTTAGGCTGTGGAGAGGCGCAGATGATGAGGCTGGTTGGCCACTGTTTTTGAGTGCTTTTGTTTCGTATGGATTTGTGAAGCTCGGTGTTTGTAGCCATGGAAAGCGCACAAGCGAACATCTAGTACGAATCGCAGCATATTGTGGATGTATGTATGTATGTATGTCTATGTGTGTGTGTGTGTGTGTGTGTGTGTGCCTGTGCCTGTTTTGCTTTTAGCTGTGCTACTCTGAGAGGATCTCAGCAACGATTTATGGTCGAGTTTCCCATATAAGATCTATCAGACTAGGTGACGAGAGAAGTCAAGTCCATGATGGAAACACGCCTGACAGTGAGGCTGTGGAACGGACAAGTGTTATGCTTCTCACGATTGCTTGTTTCGCTGGAGTTGGAGAGCGGCGATTGTGAGACGTGTGACGGGGAGGTGTCGAGACTCGAAGTGATTCTTTGGGAGTGAGTGACTGCCAGGTGTTGATGGCAATTCGTGTGGTGGAGCGAGGCGGTCTGGTAGGTTAGCATGCATCCATGAGTGGAGGTCGAGAATGGCACGTGGCAGCGTAGTACGAGAGCGATCAATGGTGGCAAGGTTCCAGCGCGGGAATGACGCACGAATGGAAGGGGCAAAGGGTTGCACCTGCATGCTCTACTCCTACTATGCCGACGCTCCAACAGCCCCGCACTGACTGCGCAGATTCCAGTAGGAGTACTCGAGACCCCGCTTGAGTTGTGAGTGACACGGGCAGATGCGGTCTTGTATACACATACCATGTACCAGCACTACTACTCTACTCTAGGGACTCCAGCCCGTGCATGGCCCAACCCCTCGACATTCCTAATCTTACTGTATTCATCATCTATTCCCATCCACAACGTGTGCAAGACATAGTCTCTCCGGATTCACCTCCCCCTTTCCCCTGGGCTATGAACGGTTCCATCCGATAGCGGGCTAGACTGCGCCAGGCGCGCCTCCCAGCCCCGCGCAAGTGGGTGGTGTAGTGATAGATAGGATCAACAAGCCAAGCTTCCACCGTAAACAGCAGATAGGATACCGGTAAGGTACCGGTAGATGATACAATACCACGCCCGCCTCAGGCACACGGCGTTTTTACACCGACACTCTTCTGCATCTCCTAGAAGCTGTCTCGCTGTGCTCTTAGCACGAGGCATAATCGTTCACGCGCACACGTCACGAAGCGCATGACGCAGCCGCTTTGTCCACCTTGGGACTCAACTCACTCACTGCCCTTCCCGATTCCGACAGACACCCCGGCCTCTTCCGTCGGTATCCTCACAGGACTCTGCCTCCAACCCTACACACACACACACTCTCTCTCACTCTCTAGTAGATGAGAGTGGAAGAACTGCCATCCTAGCACTCCTCACAAACAAAACCGCTTGCAGCCTCTTGAATGAGCCCATCGCCCGACCACGCCGCTGAGCAGACGCCGCCCGATTCCAACCTCACATACCTGCATAAACAGCAACGCAACCGTAACAAGGTGCAGGACACGCCTCAAGCACGCGGTCGGAAGAGCCTGCGACATGAGCTGGGAAGACGAGATAAGCAGGCGGCCAAGGTTACGCGCATCTACCCCAGAGAGATGTAGGCGCTCCCTCGACTGCACCTTCTTCCCTCTGCCACGCTTGCCTGCCCTCCTGTCCCAGCGCTGACTGCAGACTGTGACAGAACAAAGTCGTCGCCTTCTCCACGCAGACTGTCCTCTGCCTCGCCGCCGGGCCCCGCCAGCTATAATGCCACCACGTCGCCGCTGCTGTCGGCCCTGGGTGCCACACGAACCACCGAATGGACCAAGTCGGTGCCCTTCTTCCCCAACCAAGGCTCGCCAGGCACTGGCGGCATAGCCATCGCCAACTCTCCGCCGGTTTTGCACAACTCGCCTGGGGCACGAGACGGCGTGTACGCTGTTCCGTCCATGTCCAACTCGCCCCCTAATCGCCGGCCTCTGAGTCATCCCAACCAGCACACCACTTTCGGCGGCCGAATGCAAGGCTCACCACAAGACACGTTGGGGAGAGACCGCAGAGCATCCATGTACTCGCAGCATGGTGCTCGTATACCTTCACAGCCACATCCGCCACTGCCCCATCAGCCCCAAGCACATTTCTATAGCTTGCCGGGCCTGGACTTTGGACTGAACAATGCACCGAATGACGGCTTGACACCCGGCGAAGAGGGCTACTTCTGCGGCTTCGATACCTTGGTTGCAGCCGGCGACGAAGCGGCTCGAGCAGCCGAAAATGTCATACTGGTTGGGTCGCAGGGAGGCCTGGACATGTTTCGTGTGGAGAAGAGCAAGATGGACCTTGTAGGACGTCTGGAAGGGCTGCGCGGGGGTGTCATCGGCGCCAAGGTCATACCATGGACCTCCAGGGTGGATCCTATGGCGGCTTTGCGACCTCTAGTGGCACTCACGCTGCACGGACCCGTCGTCAAAGACAGCAGAAGCAGCAGTAGCAGTGGTGCATCCTCTGTCATTGATGACTCAGCCTCCGAATCCCCAAGCAGACCCGCTTCCCGTCATGGGGAGGAGCCAGTGGGCCAGGTGACAGGCTACCAGACGACAGTCGAAGTGTATTCGTTGAAGGAAGGGCGGAAAGTGGCTACGTTGTACAAGAGTCCTCTCATACCTTTGATCAGTCCCATAGATAGTCCCTTGTTTCAACCTCCAAAACCTGTAGGCGATTTTGTTGTGGATGCCAAAGGCAAGTTTGTGGTCGTTGCATCCGGTGCTAGTGGAGAAGTCTTCGTCTTTGCACCGTACTCCCAAGGCCATCCGGAGTACGCCGAACGGTACCGATGTCTGGGGAAGCTTTGGACGTCTATCCAACTTCGCGAACGTGCCACCCCATCGAATGCATCAAGATCAAGTGTGGCAGACGGAAATCACGAAGACATCCCTCCTGAGAGATATGGCGTCCCCATCTTCTCGCTCTCGGATCGCTGGCTAGCTACAACACCGCCTGCGTCGAGCTCGCTCTATCCACTGAACGGAACAGCACTCACTTCCCCGTACCACGAGCGCCCACCTGGACTGTCTCACCATAGCGTTCCCCCTCAGCCAACGCCAAACTGTGCTGTCGACGCTCCGGAAGGAGCCAGCCTTATTGATCGCCTCACCCGAGAAGGGACCCAGGTTGCCATCAAGGGTGCGCGATGGGCCACAGAAAAGGGCTATCAAGCGTTCAAGAGCTACATGAACAAGGGTCAACAGCCGAACAACAGCCAAATGTATGGCCAGGATCCCATGCAGCATTACTTTCCACCCACGCATGGACACAACCAAGTACAGCCGAGACAGGAAGCATCCGTGATTTCAGTTTTTGATCTCCAGAAATTGCTGGAAGCAGAAGAGACGAAGAACAAGAGTGCGCTGCATCCGATCGCCACGACACCTGCCACTTTAGGATGCAGCTTCTTGTCATTCTCGCCAAGCGGCTTGATGCTGATGACAGTAAGCAAAAAGGGCGACTATCAGGATGTGTGGGACTTGAAGCGAATGAGCTTCCGCAAGGCTCGAAAGACTGCAAGAGAACAGCCCAGTGGCCCTCATGTCCGACAGATTGCTCGTTTCACCCGGATGACGGTCACGAATGTCATTGATGTCAGCTGGTCTGCTCCCTTGTCAGACAAGCTAGCTCTTGTGACCGACAAAGGGACAGTACACATGTTCTCCATGCCGGCATCCGCCTTCCAATGGCCGCCTGCTCGCCGTATTCGACAAACACCTCCACCAGCCAAGACGGACGAAGCGATGCCGGCTGCAGGTCCTGTCGGCGCCGTCAACTCAGCCATGAAAGCAATTAATGGTACCGCAAGGCCATTTTTCGATGCGGTACGTCAGCGAAATACTGGGACAGGCTCTCGCTTCACTCTCAGCAGTCTTGGCGTGACACCTGCTGCGGGGGCAAAATCTGGCAAGGCTGTGGCTGCTGGGGTAGGCAAATCAATCAACAATATCCGGCACGCGGGTGACAACAAACTTACGCTCCCTACATCAGCCAGCGGAGTCAAGCCTTGCAGTGTTCGCTGGCTTTCTGGACGAGGTCGCGGCTCGATCGCATTAGTTTCCGGTGGGGTCTTGCAGATATGGCGAGTGCAGATGCGTTCTACAAACAGCAAGGGCAAGTATTCAACAACAGCCTCCATCAGTAAGAAGAAGGTTGTGGAGTTTGGGCTCGCCCCAATTCGGGACTCGTCCTTACCGCCAGCGATTGTAGAACAGTTGTTCCCACAACCAGCTGATCCAGAGCCTATGCAAGAGATATACGGTGAATGGCTTCTACGAATCCCAACATCTCGTAAGCCTGGGGCTGGTGATCTGGCCGTTGGCCCGGCTCCGGCACCCCTGAGCTTCTCGGAGCTCGAAACGAATCCACCATATCAGCCTTTTTACACTGATCGCCGCGTTACTCGCTTCGTTTACTCGAGACAGTCATCAGAGGAGCAAGGTAGCAGCAGCGAATATCAGTCGTCGCCTCCAAGTCTGGTCTCCCCACTCCACCACGAGAACGACAATACACCGTGGCTGTTTGGTGAAAGCATCGAAGCAGTGCGCATCTCCTCACCCATGACGCAAGCTTATGACTCTGGGGAGGATGACCTCGTGGCAGGCGTTGCGGCCCGCATCGAGAACAAGCTCGTCCTGCGGGACGGAGAAGAAGAGATCGAGCAGGTAGTCGTCACCACGAGACGTAGGCGCATCCGAAAGGAAGGAATCGAAGAAGGCGAGGAAGGCTTCTTCGAGGATGACTGCGAGGTGCTCGATTTCGCAGAGGACAGAGTATGAGGAGGTGACCGTGTGCGATTCCACTCGCTCGAAACATGCCGTGCTCGAGACGTTTACGTTTACCACATTTAGGCAACTGACACATTTGCAAAGACTGTCTCTAATCGCACTTTCTGGGTACTATGTAGGTAAGCACGGGAGGGGGATCTGGCGCTTGGACGGGCGTCCCGATTGTTTTTTTTGGGGGTTTTTTGCATAAACATATACCATACTATATCACACCATCTCGTATCATACCATACGAAGCATTTACACGCATCAGACTAGACTGCGATGGTCGGCACACATGGATAGAAATTCAAGACTTTGTTATTATTTATCATAATCATCCCAATCTTTTAGATATTCCTATTCCAATCCCCAATTTCCTTTAAGGAGGAGACGAAGGCATTTCCGGATACAGGCAAATCGCATTTCCCCCTAAGTAAGCCTGGCGCGCACGTTCCCTAAAGGACCGGACCTACTAACCACCCCGCACACGGACGGGGGCCGACACATCCGGGAGTTGCTAATTGTCCTCGTTGCAATAGACTAATTGTTCTCGCCCTTCCTATCTAGGTATAGCTAGAGAATCAGTGGCTTAGCAGTGAATATGATATATTATACTAAGTAAGGGGTAGCACGTTTTTATACATATAGTACATCTCTTACTCTGTACTGGACCCTAGGTATCTATGCTTACTTACACATTTTTTCACGTAAGATACATAGCGCCAAGTACTAATTTGCTAAGCGGTCAGGGTACCCCAGCAAGGGCGAGGACGATTAGTCTATTATGGCGAGGACAATTAGCACTTCCCGACACATCCTAGCTTGGGCTGGGCTTTGTGTTGTGCCGAGGTAGAATCGTGAAACTTTGAGTCGTAACTGGTACCGGGAGTGTCGTGGAAACCAACTTCTTCTTCTTTCTATTCTCCTTGTTCTCTTTCTATTTACCGTGGCGGTGTGTGACATCAAGGGAAAAGCTATACAGCAGCGCGTTTTTATAATCTCTGGGTTGCACATTCTTTGGCCTGGTTTGTGTGCGCATATTTGGATCTTGGGTTTTGGGAGAGAGATATTGTCACTTGTCAGTCCGGGGAAAAGAAGAGATAAGGGACAGGAGAAGAGATCGGGAGTTACGCACGCGTTAGCGTGGGATTGTTTGACGGACACACATACGGATACACACACACTACCATGACGTCATCCTCCGACTACACAGACATCGACTTCTCCATCACCAACCACATCGGCGTCATCAAGTTCAACCGACCCAAGCAGCTCAATGCCTTTGGCGGCAGTCTGATTGCCGATGTGATTGCCGCGCTCAGGGTGCTCGACCGGCATCCGGATACCGTGTTTACGGTGTTGACGGGGGAGGGGCGGTTTTTCAGTGCCGGGGCGGATGTTACGGGTGTTGGGGCGAGGGCGGAGGTGGTAGGTTTGTTGGTTTTTTTATGGGCTGGGGAGGATGGGTTTGGTGTTGGTACTTGCTGACAATAGGATGCAGGCGTATAAGAATGATGCGGAGAAGAAATTAAGTCTTCTTGGGGGATTTGGTCACGGCAAGTTTCTTATACATGGAAATCCTCTCGCCTTTCAGCCCATCACTAACAACCCCCAGCAACCGAACTCCTCCGCTCAATGATCGACCACAAAAAAGTCCTCATCGTCGCCCTCAACGGCCCCGCCGTCGGCGGCGGCGCAGCCTGGTTCCCCGGCATCGCAGACATTGTCCTCGCGACCTCAACCGCCTGGCTCCAATGCCCCTTCTCCGCCCTCGGCCTCGTCCCCGAAAACGGATCCGCCCTCTCCTTTGCCCAATCCATGGGCATCCACCGCGCAAACGACTTCCTCATGTTTGGCCGCAAGCTCAGCGCGCAAGAGCTGCTGGACGCTGGCATGTACAATTATGTGTGGGAGGAGACGGGGGATGCGTTTCACGCCAAGGTCCTCGAGTTTCTGGGCGAGCAGTTGAAGGTGAATGATGGGAAGAGTATGATGGAGATGAAGAGGTTGCAGAATGCGCCGATGAGGGATGCGAGGATGATGGCGGTGGTTAACGCGGTGGATGCGCTTGTGGAGCGGTTTGTGGAGGGTGCGCCGACGAAGAGGTTTGCGGAGAAGGTGAGGGAGTTGGAGGAGAAGAGGAAGGCGAAGGCGAAGATTTGAGGGGTGAATGGTAGTATCAAAAGGGATTAAACACTTGCACTCAAGATTCCACCACCAATCCCAATCCACCAGGTCTTCTTTTCCAATAATAAACCCATCTTTGCACAAGCAGCCTCCATCCAGACGTGACCACACCACCAATCCCTTTAGAACCCACCCACGTCCATGCGCAAGCGCAACTCCCAACTTTTTCACACAATGACGTCCAATTCGCTACATACTCACCCCCCAATCCCATGCTCCTCGATGACGAAACACAATCTAGTACTGACAGCCTTATTCGCTATCCAGCATGAAAAATAACCATCCAGTAACCACTCGCCGGTCTATAATCTCCAAACACTCTTCACAAGGTCTCCTATTGAGCGTGTGGCGTGAGATTCGAATGTAAAACCAGGGCTTGCCACCCCCGAAGAAGAATAAAGTCTCTAGGTCCAGAGTAGTTGGAATTGCGGGGGTTGATATGGGGTTTGGTTTTGGTTTTGGTTTCGGGTTTTGGTTTCGGGTTAGGGGGGGGGGGGGTTATGGTGGGATGTGGGATGGAATTTATTTCTCTCTTTTTTTTTTGGGAAAAAATAAATAAATAAATAAATAAATAAATAAATAAATAAATAAATAAATAAATAAATAAATAAATAAATAAATAAATAAATAAATAAATAAATAAATAAAATAACGGTAGACTGGTTCTTGGATATGGAGATGTGGAGATGTAGATTTAGACATGTAGATATGTAAACAATCCTTCTTTCAGCAAGTTTATACCGTGCCATACCGTGCCAACTCCTCCTCCAACCCCAACCCAACCCACGCAACTCCCCATATTATATCCCACAATTATATCAAAGTGACACAAGCACCAAGCACCAACTATTAATTGCTCAGAAGGGGTTGTTCCCTTGTTCATTGGGTTGGATACAAGCTGCGGTGTTGTATATGGAGGAATGGGTGTGATGGAGCGTGTTGGGGTTGGAAGGATAGAGGGGGGGAGTGTGTATTGTGGTTGTAATGGCAAGTTCTGGGTACATCTACATCTATACATGTTGTAAATCTACATAGTCATACACGCACACATACAAACAATTGCCAACCTTACAACACACCAACCCCTTCCTCCCCCCATCCCACAGCCCTCCCACCCTCACCCCTCAAAAACCGCATGATTCAGCTGGACCCCAAAATCCCTCGCCACAACCCTCATCCGCGCCTCAATCTCCTCCTCCATCCCCCCACCAACCCCAACCCACTGCCTCACCTTGCTCCAAAAAAACAAAACATCGCTCAACGCCAACACACAGCGAAACCGGACATGCCGAAGCCAATTCGCCCACCGCTGCGCCGCATCGAGTCCCCGATCCTCGACAAGGGCGCGCGAGGCCCAAAGGCCCGTAATCTTGATGCGATTGACCGGGGAGCCGAGGAATTGGTTGTTACCCTGGACGATGCGCAGATTGCGGCCGATGAAGACGAGTTCGCGGGGGAATTTGGCGTCGTCGGCGAGAATGGACTTGATGGCGTCGCGGCCTTTGGCCTGGACTTCAAAGGCGCGGGCGGCTTGGTCGGAGCCGGGGATTGGTTTTTGGAGTTCGGCGAGGACGGTTTGGTCGCCGCCTTGGTAGGGGCGCATGAGGGTTGCCGAGGCGAAGATGTCGGCGTGTTGGACGCCCCAGCTGCTGACGATGGCGTGGATGGTGGTGTTGTCGAAGGCGAGGAGAGATTTCCAGAAGAGGGCGTATTGGTGGCGGAAGGTGGGGTCCATGCGGATGTAGAGGCCATGGTCGATGAGGACGACTTCGGGTTGGCCGTTGGCCAGGCGGCGGATGAAGATGTTGCCTGGGTGGGGGTCGCAGTGGACGGAGCCCCAAAGGAACATTTGGGCGGAGAAGAGGTCGACGATGGTGTTCATGGTGGTCTTGAGGGAGACGCCGAGGCCACCTTTGCCATCGGGGCCGCGCCAGGAATTGCGGTCAGGTTTGAAGAAGTCGTGCTTGGTCGCATCGTCTGGTACATGTGTGTCGACTCTTGTGTTGTCTCGTGGAATGGGTGGGAGTTGCTTTCCTCCTGCACCGGGGCTTCCCGTTCGCCATCCACCCTGCCACTCGTTGGTGATGCCTTCTTTGTCCCATAAGCGTACGCCTTCAATCCACTCGGCCGTCATCACCCGCTTGCTCGAGAGCTCCCGGTAAACGGTGGGAATGTAGACTCTGCCATTGAGTCTGCGCTCGCCAGCTACCAGCCGCTTCATCTCCTCGGCATTATCCGCCTCATTCTCGAAATCAGTCTCCAACATCAGACGCTCGGACACGTAGGGCACCAGGGTGTAGAGTGGGATCTTGAACCACCAAGTATATGCCTTGGCGACGACCTTGAAAGCCCACAGATCCCATCCGACTTGGCTGGCAATCTCTCGCTTTTGAATCTTAATGGCCACCTCCCTGCCGTCTGCAAGCCTTGCCCAATGTACCTGAGCCACACTTGCGCTAGCCCTTGCCGTCTTCTCCATGATACCTCTTTCGCCCGTCCCATCCAACGTGAAGCCAACGCCAAACACATCCTCGACACTCTTGCCAAAGTCCTCGCGAATCACTTGCTCCACCTCCCACCACTCATTCTGCGGCGCATCATCAAACATGGTAGCAAACATCCTCTGAAACTCTGGCGGCAGAATCGCGCTCTGCATGGCAATCGCCTGGCCAATCTTGAGATATAGTCCGCCATTGTACCGCAACAACTCAAAGATCCGCTGCGCATTCCGCAGATGCAACGCCTCAATGCTCTCCGCCAACGGCGGATGGGGTCGAAAGTTGATTTTATAATCAAGCCCAATCACAAGCCCGGTCTTGAACGTGCGCAGACTGCGCGTCACCGACGAGGCGTAGAATTGGCGGTCGAGCAGGAAGCCGGCTCCCAGCAACGCTGCAACGACGGCGAGACGGCGCACCCATCTCCGCCGTGTAAAGGGCGGTTTGATCTTACGCGGCCGTGGTTTGGGCAGATCGGCTGGGTTGATGGGGCGAAGGGGTTCCCATTTTTGTGTCTGCAGGCTGCGAACTAGCAGCTGTGATTGGGGTAGGCGGCCATGTGCGAATGCGATCAAAGGTGAGGTTAGCAGTTGCCGGGCCGAGACATGGTGGACTGGCGCTCGTCGGAGAGCAGACAAGCCATGGACCATGGCTTTCTTTTGGGAGAGTGCAGAGGCAGCATCAATGGAGTTTGGTCAGACATGGGGGGCGGGGGACATGGAATCCTTTATCAGGCAGAAACATCTTGAGTGATGACGGCATTCGCGCGGGTTCAGCGCAATCAATCACCGAGTGGGGTCCGTGCACCAACACTATTCACTGGCCTATCCACCCTATTGCGACTCTAATCCAGCCAAGCATGCCTCAGAACATGCGCAAACAAATTTCCTAGACAACACTCCAGAGAGGAGCATTTGCTTAGCCTTAGCAAAACTCCAAACCTTCGCCCCAAGTCATTGTGCCTTTCATCTGGCTTTCCTTTCCACAGAACGACTATCTCATAATCTCTTTAGCCCTAGATCTTCATACCCAGCCTCTACCAACCTGAACCATTCTACATTCTAATGCGCGACTTTTAACATGGCTATACCGAGTCTAATCGTCTTCGAAATCCATGGTGGGTATTGAAGGTGTTTGACGTCCACTCATTGTCTTTTGCAATAGTCTCTCTCTCTCTCTCTCTCTCTTTGCTCTCCTCTCCTCTCCTCTTCCAAGACCATCGATCTGTACAGAGGTCACCGCGGCGTGTGACCTTATTGCGGCGTATCCATCGCGGAAATATAGCAGCGCAGTCTGTCCCAGGTAATCCAAAGCAACCCATCGCATTCAAACATGGAAACCCCCCCCTCACTCCTCCCCCTCTTCCTCCTGCGCCTTCTCCACCGCCCTCAAATCGACCCCCCACCGCACCGCCAACCCCCCAACAACCCCCTCCCACCTCCCCACAACCGGATGCTGCGCCGCCACCTCCCCAAACGACGGATCACCCTGACTCTGCACACTCCACCTCCACACACCCTCCCCATCCACCCACTCACTCCCACACAGCTCCTGCAACCCCAACTCCTTTTGCGCCAACTCGCGCAACCCACGCACCTCCTCAAACACCCGCTCATCCACCCCCTTCCACGCCGCCTCGAAACCCTGCAGCACACCGAGAATCCAGCCTACGCGCAGACCGAGGCTGGCGCCGAGGGCGTAGCCTTCGTCGAAACCGGCTTGGAGGTATTGGCCCTTGTTGTTGGCTAGGCCTTCGCGGTATGCGTCTGTGTCGAGGGCGCGTTGGCGGGATGGGAGATCGGATAGGATTTCGTGGGCGCGGGGGTGCGCGGGTAGTGTGTTTGGGGCGGTTGGGGACGGGGGGGCGGAGTGGTAGATGTCGTCGAGAGGGTTGTCGTGGGGTGGGGTTGGGGGTGCGTGGCCGGCTGCAAGATGGGTTGGACCCTGGGGAGGGGAGACTTCGCCGAGTGGGTTCATGGTGATGTGGTGTGCGCAGAGGGATGAGGGTGGGGATATAAATCTTGTCGTCTCTTGTATTGTAGATTGTGTGGCTGGTGGTGGGAGGTGAGGGGCGAGGAAATAGGGTTCAGGATCTGGGTGGACACTAGCGTCGTTTCCGGACGTCTCGGGGGATTGAACCTCTTTGAGACGAAGCAACTTTCCTCCCTCTCACAAACACTACATGTCCACGACATCTAGTTCGTCCAAGATGTAACAAGTACATAGCCAAAGACGGTTAGCAAGTGAAGGGAGCACACAAAGTCCCCATAACACACACACACACACTTCCCCACCCCAACTAAGAACGCAAAAAAGTCCATTTGCTCTGCAAACAAATCCTATCTCAGCCTGCAAAAAAGGACTACATACATTGCTATACATGGTCCCCCAAAAAGAGAAAGAAGGCTCTTGCCAACTTTCGTCCTCGAAAACGGAAAACCAACTCTCAATCTTCACTTCTCTGCCCTTCTCTTTAATTCGTCCAAGAGACAAAAAGGCGAGCGTTGAGAGACAAAGAGGAATGAACAGCCGACTTCTGTTTCCTCCATGTAATCAAAGTAACGTAGAAGCCAAGAATTACGACCAGCGTACCACCACCCACTGGGTTCAACTGCGTCAAAGAAAAGACAGAATCCTCCAGCAATGGTATAAAGAGCAACCGGGGTAATCAGAACAACGGGGGGATGGGGCATCATCTAGAATGTTAACTTTGGGAAAAAACAAACGTTCAAGGGTGAGATGAGGGTATGCGCAATCTCTCAAAAGTTTCGGGGCTAGGGGGGGATGGGAAAGCAGAATGGACAAAACAAACAACCAAGCAAACAAACAGATGCCAGCCGTGATCAACAAGCGGAGAGTACGAAAGGCGAGGGTATGAACAAGGAGATGTGGGTACACATGTCGAATGTGCTTGGGGTATGCCAGGAGTATGGGGGGTGCCCCGGGCAGGACATGCCGTGTGACGTCCTAGATTGGGCTGGCCAATAGGGGCGGGTGGGGGTATACAATGGGGGTGGATTGGACGTTACGCAAGTGTGGATCAAAAGGTACACAAATGGGCAGAACAAATCGTCGACGACACAGTGACAGACGCGGCATTCGCAGAAACAAGCCGAGGAGGTCGTCGCGACCTAAAAGTCCGCCGACGGGTACGGACGTTGGTCCCTGGCGCCTGCGCTCATTGCGCGACCGTTGACAGCGGGAACGGACAGCCCCTTTGCAGCAGGGCCGTCGGATGTCGCGATCCGGCGTCTGTTGGTGCTCTTTTGCAGGCGGTTCGTCCTCCATCCCTCATACCACTGATCGCGACTTGCCTCGCGCAGCTCCGCGCGCCATTCGCTGAATACGCTCTCCCTGAGGCGGACGAAATCGCAATGCTCAGGATCATAAGGATCGGCAAAGCCCCAGGGAAATCTGCGTCCGACAATCTCCGGCTCGTACGGGTCTGGCGAGATGATGCTGAGAGGCAAGAAAGGTGTCTCTGTAGTTTCTGCCTGGATGGCGGCGGACATGGCTGATGGCTTTCGACTGTGACTTTTCCTAGCACTCGGTGGCGAAGTGGGTGGAGATTGCGGATTGGACGAATGTGACGAGCCGACTGAGCGTGCGGCTTCCGAGGAGGATCGCTCGAGAATCTTGTGCAAGACGTCTGATTTGTCCTCGCCCTCCGAGGAGTTTTCATACTCGTCTTCGTCGCGCTCATCCAGTCGGTCAGGATCCTCATCGTCTGTCTCTGCGTCCAAGTGCAAGGCCTCGAGAGGGTCAAGCTTTGCACGTTTCAACGTGTCCCAGACCATCTTCTTGAGGTGGCGCATGTGTGCACCTGTGATGGTGTCTGCCTTGCTAATGACGGGAATCACGGTCGTCTTGCCCTGAAGCTCGCGCAAGACGTTGAGGTCGAGGTTCTCATCGAGTCCACCAAAAACTGCATTACCAATATTAATCGCATTCGACTTTTTACGATCCGCCGCGATATTTTGATCCAAGCGAATCGGGTCCAGGAGAAGGAAAACACAGTGAATGTGGGTGTCCCTGACTCCGGGCGCACGCACGACCTTTTGCTCCTCGCTGAACGTGTCCTCGAACTTGGACTCGAGGAAGGAGGTGATGATGGGTAGCTGAAAGTCGACAATGTTCTTCTCCAGGCCCTCCGAGTCCCACAGGGTGACGCCAACGCGCTCGCCATCTACCTCGGTCTCGAGATATTCAGACGTGAAGGGCGAGTCTTCACCGCCGACAGCTGTGGCTGGCGGAGAAGGGGTGTGGGGCCGTTTTTTACCTGGGAGGGCAAGCGCAGTGCGAAGAAAATCAATAAAGGACGACTTCCCACATCCCTTGGTACCAATGACCAGGATACTGTGTGCACTCGTTAGCGAGGAATTTGGCTGTCGAGGGCGTGCCACCTACTTGAACGGAGTCGGGTCCTTTCTCCTCCTGACGCGGCGAGGGCTGTTGACGGTGCTGTGTTGGCTGCTGGCATAGCTGTAGCGACCGCGATGTGTCATGCTCTCGGTCCTTGGGTAGGGGTCGTAATTCATGTAATCGCTGGGCGGGCCGCCAGCGGACGAGGGTGCGTTCATGGCGACGTTGGACTGCTGCTGATTCTGAGCCATTCTGTACGTGTCGACCGAAGGACGGGAGAAGTTGTGGCTGTTGTGACTGGCGTTGGCGATAGCGTTACCGTTACCGTTACCGTTGGCGATGGCGATGGTGTTGTAGTTGCCAGCCCGGTTGGAGACGATGGCGATGGAATCAGGGCGGGCGTCGTCGCCTCCAAAAGTGGCAATCTGGGGCAAGGCAGAGTGCGAGGGAAGGCGGGGTGGTTGTCGGGGCAGCATAGCGGCCTCGCGCTGTCTGCGTAACGCTTCCTCCTGGGCAAGCGCCTTTTGCTTCCTGCTCATCTTGCCGGTCGAGGGGCTCCGGGTGCTTGCGCTGCCGCCACGTTCGGCGCTGGACTTGCGGCGCAAGAATCCAAACGAGGTCCTGCGCGGGCCCTGCTGCTCACTGCTGTTGGACTGCGCTATCGAGGGACGGGCAGTGGCTTCAGGGGAGGCGTCTTTTTGCAGCGAGGAAGTTGGTGGATTACGAGGGCTAGGAGACTTGCTGGGCGTCGTACTGGCCATGGTGGGCGAGCGGGCGGGCGGGCGGCTCTTTAATCAACGCAAATAGAGAGACACACACACACACACACACACACACACGTGGTAGGTAGGCAGGTAGGTAGGTAGAGTTGGTTAGTCCACAGCGCAATCTTAGTTTCCCCGTAGGCAAGTTAGATTGGGGGTGGGAACACGACCACGGGCGCGCAATTGGATGTCGCGACAGCGGCGGCACAAACAAAGGTCGATGATGTGGCGAAAAGGAAAGGGCTGGTGAAATTGAAGGGGAGGGAGCTGGTCTTCGGGATGTGCAAGGTCGGCGCCTGTTCAGACGCGGGTGGCCGTGCCTTTTTGGTGAATAACCCTGAGGCCGGCCTATAGGTACCGGTGGAACACTACTGCAGGAACGGTTTGCGTGGGTCAGCAACGCTTGCGGCCACCCCCGGATTTCAAACTTTTTTTCTTTTCTTTTCTTGTCGACCGAGAGTGGGCGGGAGAAGAACGAGTGGGAAGAAAAACAGAAAACAAGGACAAGAAGGGATGGAGACGGTGGGAAAAGATGTAGATTTCAGGGAGCCACCAGACCAGCCAAAAGCGTGACGCGTCGAGGAAGGGGAAATCAGGGAACAGGTTATCGGCTGAGACTTGTTCAGTGTGTGTGCGTGTGTGTGTGTGCGTGTGTGTGCGTGTGTGGTCGCGACTTCCCCGACTAGGATGGCACGCCCGAAAGATCAATGCGAAACAATCGACAACATGGCCCATCCGGCGTTCTAGTCCCGTGCTTGCCTTTCGCTCTTGGGGCAGCACAGCCGAAAGCGTGATGACATGCAATCTACATGGTAGATGCCTACATGGAGTAGAGTACTGGCCAGTGTTGGGACAAGACCTATATTGTACTGGGAGCAAAGAGGTTATGCAGAGCGGATCCCCATCGCCAGCCTCCTCCCCATCGCCCAACGTGACTTGGCTAATGCCCGAGAAATAGGGGCTGGACCTTCTAGACTGTGCTGATCAGGCGAGCGGCTTGGACAAGTGCATGCTGTGTGCCTACCTACCGACCTACCTAACCTACCTACCTACCTACCTACTACACACTAGGTCAGAGTGACAAGCCAAGTCATACATCACGGTATGTACTATGTACTATGTAGGCGCTGTGACTGATCAGATGCATCTTCTTCTGCACCCACCGGTACCTGACAACACTCTCTCACCATTGCACCTCGTCCACAAGCGCAACCTCGCCTCCACCCATCTCCAGCCGTTCCAGATGCCGCCTGACTCAACCTGCTGTCCAACACGCTGTGCTCTGCAGGAAGCTGGACTTGTCGTTGGAACAACCATTGCATACAGACCGGGTCCCTGTACCTGTCCCACGTACAAAGGTTCTCATCAGTGAGTGATGTGCAAAACCCCCGATCAGATGCCCCGCACCCCCCTCGCTCCACATCGGGCCCTGTCCAACTTGAAACTGCGCTACTCCGAAAGCGATCAAAGAGAGTACATACTCTACTACATGTTATACCTGGCTCCACTGCCCTACAGAGTGAGTAATCGCACACAGACTGCCTACCCTACAAAGCACTGTGTAGACTGTGTAGAGCACGGAATGCAGGAGACCGAGGATGGTTCGGTGCACACAGTGGCAGGAACAGTGACCATGGCTGCTTCGAGTGCCAGATTGATCCTTCCCACATCTGCCCAAGGCCCAATCACAGTCCCACGCCATGGGCCCAATCACAGGTCCACAACGACACATGTGCATCTTCCTCACCTGAATCCTCAACCTCCATCATCCTTTCAGCACGGCCAATTCTCCATCATCCTTTCAACACGGCCAATTCTCCATCAGTCATGGTGCCTTCGGTGGTTTTGTGCTGGGGGACTGTACGGTATAAGACATGCATCCTGGCACTCGAGTCGTCTGCTTCTGTTGTTTCCTTGTGCTGACCTGTACCCTCTACTCCCGCCTTGATCTTCTACGCCCAACCTTCGACATGGCTTCCATCAAACTGTCTGCCCCACTCCTCTTGACCTCTTTGACCACGGCCGTTCTAGCGAAAAACTCTAGTCCTGTCGACCTGAACTGGCACGCACCCAAGAAGAGTTGGATCAACGATCTGGACCAGGTAATCAATGGCACAGGCACCAATGGATTCGTCTTTAGTGCATCGCAATTGCCCAGCGGAGTGCAGTATGGTACCTATAATTGGTGCAACATGCCACATGTGAGAAGGGAAGAATACAAAAAGGCCCCGGATGATTACGAACTGGTCTACGTCGAAGTGTACCTCTCTCCCTCCCTGTACACCAAGTAGCTATTTTCGACGCACGAATTGATCAAAGACAGCTTCCACCGTCACCACAAGCGCACACCCTATGCATCCAACACCTTCCCCCAAGAATCATACGGATGGGACTGCGACGACCAAGGCCTCTTTTACTACGGCGAACCCCTCAACCCCACAGGCAATGCATCAGCCCCAACCTACTGGTCCGTCTACACCGACCCAACCAATCCCTTTGCCCAACCCGGCTTCAAAGGCAGCTGTCAATTCCCCCAAATCACCCGCGGCGGCCTCGACGACTCCCACCAACACGGCAAAGACCTCTACGGCGTCTACCACGACCTCCTACACTTCCTCCCCTCCCAACCCAACCAACAAGTCTCCTACCGCGTCACCAACAACGTCATCACCTCGCAAGTCGCCGGCATGCTCATCAACGGCATGTACCCACACCCCCAATCCCCCATCCCCCTCCACATCCAACCCCCCAACATCGACTCCCTCGAACCCCAATACCCCTGCCCACCCGCCTCCTCCCTCTACACATCCTACAGCACCACCAGCACCGCCAAAAACTGGACCGCCCACCTCACAGCCGCAGCCCCCCTCTTCACCGCCCTCGACACCGTCTCCAACATCCCCCCAAACTCCACCGACTGGCACAAATCCTTCGACCACTACTACGACAACCTCTCCGCCCGCCAATGCCACGCCAAACCCCTCCCTTGCAACCCCGCAAACCCTTCCCTCTGCATCACACAACATCAAGCCGACACCGTCTACCGCCTCGGTCAGTACGAATACTCCTTTATTCACCGCGACTCCCCCGCCAGCCTCGCCGCCGCTACCGCTTCCTACGGCGTCTACTTTGCCGAACTCGCTCAGCATATTCGCGCCGCCCGTGACGGCCAGTCTGCTGTTCGTTATAGACATAATGTCGCACATGATGGCTCCGTCGCCCGCCTTCTAAGTTTCTTGCAGCTCGACTCCATGGTCTGGGTCGGCATGGGGAGTGAGGTCGTTTTCGAAGTGTATAGGCGGAAGACTGGGGGGCATGAGCATGAGCATGAGCATGGTGAGACTGACCCGGAAAATAAAGCCAACCATGCGATTCGCATCCTCTGGGGAGGCCGTGTCCTGACGAGCTCGAATCCTAGTCTGGGAAGTGTCGATATGCTGGATTTACGCGTCTTTTTGGCCTATGTGGATGGGCTTGTTGGAAGGGGGGCTGGGCGCGTCAAGCGGGCCTGTGGGTTGTGAGGGGGGTGGGAGAGTGCGGGATGGACATGAGATACCCTGTGTTCTCGTATCATGTTCCGTTTTACACGCACGATGACAACTGCAGCACATTTCCAATTCACTTCCAGTCCAGTTCCAGTCCAAAAAAGAATAATTTTTCCTTGCTGGACGACAAGTTCACTGCTACTACATCCCGCCGTCCATCTACCTACCCAGTTCCACGCTAAATGATATCTCCGCTTCATACCCAGCATATATTGCCCAGAAAAGAGAAAAAACATCCCACGTCCATCTACACATGTATGCACCACTCACATACACATACACAACCAAAAACCCCAGTACCAACCAACCCAACCCCCATCTATCTCTCTTTCTCTCTCTCACACACACACACAGAGACACACATATACACTCTCTTCCCACCCACGCCTCTTCTATACAAACACAACACGTCGCACATGGATCCCTATATATCAAAGCGTTCTCCGCTGCAGAAAACAAGCGTACAGCAAAGTCGTGAAAACAGAGCGAGAGTGTCGTGCGTACATGCGTGCGTGCGTGCGCAACAACGTGTTTCCACGTGAGAAACACTCCCGTCTATTCTACTCCCACTCCCCGCGCAACGCCAGCGATGCGTCTATGCCGTGTCGGCCGCCATACTATTCCGCCTGCCCTGGGGCACCAACTCGACATGGCGCACGCGCTCCCGCGGGCTAGACACGTGCGCGAGGGCGATGTCGGCCTGGGAGGCGTGCGTATCGCAGGAGCTGTTCATGGTGTCCTTGTGATCGGCGCAGGGGACGGAGGTTGTGGAGTCGTGTTTGGTGTTGCGGCCAGAGAGTTTGGCGAGGACTTCGCTGTAGGCGCGTCTCGTTTCCGAGCGGGATGTGTAGGCGTAGATGGTGGCGGCCCAGGCGCCTTGGAGGGGGAGGACGACAACGGAGCTGAGGTTGAGGCCGTAGTTTGGTTGACCTTTGTATACGAATGAGTAGAGGCGGTTGATGGTGGCTGGTGGAGGGAGCGATTAGCGGGGTGTCTTCCTTGGTCTGGGGGTGTCTGGGGAGGGGGGACTTACAAGGTACCCAGATCATGAACATGGCGACAAACATGAGCATAGCGACTTTGAGGTAAGTCATGGCCGCTTCATTGCCTTCTGGAGCGTGAGGTTTTGGGTGGCGGTTCGTGGTCTCTACGTTGATTGGAGGGAGGTCGGAGGGGGTTGCAAAGGCCGTTGCCCTGTAGCTGGATTTGCCATGTCCGCCGCTTTGGTTAGGATTCTTCTGAGGCTCCATAGCCTTCTCTACATCCTGTGGGAGTACAGAAGAGCGTACAAGAGGTGTGGATGCAGTGGCCGAGTTCAGGTTCTTGCTTGGTCCCGGGAAGTTGCGAGTGCTCGAATAAGAACTCATCGACTCTTCATCACCCTCACTTGACGCAGGCTTCTTTGCGGAAGGTTCACCGTCCACGGAATATCCTATCTCAGTCGTGACGACAATGTTGCGGAGATCTCCAAAAGTGCTCGGTTTCACCTCTGCAACAACGGGGGAGAAGCCCATGTCAGGCTGATGAGTTGGCGCTTTTGAAAAGTCACGTAGCAATGCACGCTTTCGATAGATATGCACGCCCGTTGCTACATAAATTGCGAAGGTTGCGGCGATCACGAGCCTTACGAGAGTCAGCGAGCGTCAGTCCTGAAAGGCGTATTGCTTACCAGACTGGGGCATAAAAGAACGCAATTCGCATCCAATCATGCTCTCTACTGATCCAGCACCAAATCTAGATTGTCAGACAAGTTCACTAGGTGGAGAGTGAGGCTAACTTACGACAGCTGGTCCGACAACGGACTGTCCAGTATGATCTAGAATCACAAAGATAATCGCTGGAATACCGGGTATGCCGTACGCTAGAAGGAAGTACCATTTCTCAAGTTTGTGGAGCTGATCAGAATTGTACCCGAAAAAGAAGACGAGGAGTACGTTGGTTGCCATACAAAAGTCCTGTATTTGGCTAGTCAGTTGGCGTCTACTGTCGCACAGGAGTCATCGTACCCAACAGGCATCTGCTGACATGAACCATTGAATCAAGACACCTTGGAACTCGCACAGCCTCGAGACATCACCACTACCTTGAAGAGGAAGTGCAGATGTCGATATCAACGTTGCGATATTCACCATAAGGTTGCCGAACGTAGCGTAGAAGATCAACCGATTGATGGCTGTATGTACGATTTCAGTATTCGAATTTGGTGTACGGACTGCAGCCACTCACGCTTTCTGAAATAGGGAAAAGCTATAAAAGTTCCCACGATGAAGAAGGAGCCCAAGACGGAGAGGACCGAAGCTGTGCGTGTGACGACTTCGATGGCTTTGTAATGCCCCGCCGAGAAACTGGAAGTAGGACTCGACATTTTGAGAGTATGGTCAGTTGAGCGGAAGGTTGTGTCTGTGAAGAGGCTGGTGGTTTTCTCTGAGCCTTGTATTCCGTGATCAACGCATGCGTGAAAGGTGCCTTGTCTAGACATGGCGGCGGTGGAGGGGCGGGGGGCGAAGTTGAGCAATCGGGCCCAGTGGCTGGGCGACACCAGCTTGTCTTTGTTGCAGCCAGGTTGGGGTGAGGTGAGTGTGAAAGGTCATGGTGGATTGGGTGCAATGGTCGATGCGCAATAAGGCTGCAAGGGTCCAAAGGGCAGCTGCACTCGTGGGGAGTCATCGTGCCTTCCCAAAACAACAGCCGTCGGTTGCCTAGAGGCTGGTGGCGGCTAGAAGTCTCATTTGCGCGGCAGTCAACTGTATAAACAGCGAGTCCAGCACGGGCTATGTGAAAGTGGCTTGAACGTTCTATCCGCGGAGGCGCACATCGTTTGCGTGAGTTGTCGAAATCCAAGGACAAAGAAAGGGAGAGAAGGACTGAGCGTAGCATTGTAGATGCTCTAACATAGCAAGAGAAAGATACACGTTGCATAGAATGTGTGAGATCCGAGCTTATACGACTCCTTCTTCACATGTACATGGTGGAATAGAGACTTTGGGGAGACTGTCAGACTACGCGTTTGAGGCATTAGACGTCCATTGCCAGAGAGGCTGGGTGACAGCTTCCCAGGTCATACGCTCGTCTCGTCGCTTGGAAGATGACATGGAAAGAAATGTAAGCATTGTCCAACTCTTTTTTTTAAAAAATGAATCGAGTATATTGTGGGTGTATCCTGCATACAGTACCGGTAGTCTCGAACGCATCTCGAAGGCGTGCAATGCCCTGCTCAGGCAGTCCAGGTCTTCAGCGACTTCAGCGAGCTCTTGGGGAAATCAACATCTATAATCATGGCAGTAGTAGCTTGAAGCTGCAAACAGCCAAAACAAAAGTACACGGCCGCTCATGGCGGTGGCTAGAATCTCGATAGAAACGTGTGAGGTTGACATATGGTGGTGGTGGTAGTGGTCAGCGATAGGCGATAGGCGAATGCCAAGAGATCTAACAATCTTGCCCCGCAGCTTCCCGTTGTTCCTCCCTTGTCACTTGTTAGCCCTTCCTCTTACACTCCACTAGAGACACCCTTGACGGCCACCAAGATTCGAATAGGCATGTGGGTGCATCTGTCAAAAGGCTTCCCATGGCTAGTTCCGGTCACCACGTGCATTCGGTCTTTTATTACACGATGCTTGCCTACTGACTATCTATGCATCACAGCCCTAATGCTATTTCGCGAGGAACTTACATGGTTACTTAGACTGTGCAGTCCTCATGTATGAGGATGTTCTTCGATGTGCAGAGTCGCGGGCCATGGAGATCTCAGTCTTGGACTTGTATCATCTCAGAACGTAGTGATTTCGCACGATGAGTTACGAGTCGAAAATGCACCTGTCATGAACAATGCAGCCACGCTACCAGCAACATGGAATAAAGACAACGAAAAAAGGGCACGCTGTCCCATCGTTGTTACCGACTCCCTACAACCTGATCTATTCATCTCAAATTGTGTATGGTTGACCTTTGCAGCAGGGGTACCAATATTGAGACATGAGGACGCATGCATGTCTGTACTCACATATTCAGCTCAACGTCAGCCTTTCTGTGTTGGAATCTTAGAAAATTCAGGGAGTCGTGGATGATGCAACTGCAGAGCCCTTATATAGGGTCTCTGCTGGGTGTACCCCCTATGTACCACACACGGTTCGTTGAGAAAAGGATCCATTTCCTGCGAAATCGCTCTCAAAATCAAGGGTAAGTCGAGTCGGCAATGGCTTGATATCGCGAACCATGATTTCCAAAGGCAAAAGATACTCATCTCATCAGATGCGAGCCCCACAGCTTTTGACGGAAAGCCAAGGAGCATAAGCAACGAGAGCATATTGCTTAGTCTTGTTCCCGTCACCATCTAGAGCGACTACATTACAGAATACGATAGTATTCGACCAAGATTTACTACATCTGTGGGATTCACTGAAACCCTGATTCGGGCATTCCTTTGTCCAGCACACCGATTGCACTTCAATAGCGATGACATTTCACATGGCCGCCTTTACAGGCCCCATGATTCCAGACACGCCTGGCCCAATCTTTTGCCATGTCCGCTGCTCTTCGCTGGTAACTCAAGATGAGAGACTTACCCACATGCACTTCTCAATAGGTCAAAAAGTCCATCGCTAGTACATCGCTTTATCGCGTGTCTCAATTTGCCTACATGCTAGCACCAACCGCCACTCTCAGGCAAGAAGTAGAATCAATTCGCAACGTCACGGGCATTTGCAACTAGCTCCGCATCGCTGCTTTCCACGGAGCGGCGCAGCCACAATGTAGGCAGAACAGTTTGAATCGACCGGTCATCAACATGCAGGGCTGTGCAAAGTACTGCTGAGCTGAATCTCACAGCTCTAGTCGAGACTTTGAAGGGTTTTCCTTGGGGAATCTTTTGCATAGGCTCTGGTTGGGGCTGAGATTGTGGCTTACTTGGAGCGGGGGCAGGGGGGGTGGTAGAGCAAGGGATATCCAGTGCCAGCCCGAAAAAAAGGAAAGCTAGTGGGGAGTTATGCGACTTCTAGAGCCGCAGAGTGTGGGGTATAAGAAGCATAAGAAGCGGCGTTGGATCCTTACCTTGGGTCTGGTGGCTGTCATAGGTTATTGGCGAGCTCGACAATGGGATGTGATTTTCGGGTTACTATCGCAACGACTTCGTATGTTCACGTGAATTCCATAGATACCTGACGGTTACCTTAACACTGAGTTGTACCTCTCATTCCTGAATATGCAAATGAGCTCATCATTTGCACATGTATGTGTAGGGAAGATTGAAAGAGGCGAATCACCGTGGAACTTGCAAAGAGTGTGGTTTCAGTAAACAGTGCATGGTTCAGCGACCAGACAATCGATGGAGAAGCGCAACGCTTGGCCCGCATTCTGTTGCGAGCTCTGTTTTATTTGTTTAACTGCCCGTATATCTCATTTCTTATCTGGGAGCATCTGCCCATCATGTTTCATGATATCGTTGGTCGACCGTACAGTCATCGCAAATCAATTGTTGGCTCGCACTAGTTGGCATCTCCGCAAACCTGCAGTTACATCTATAGCTCTTCCTTCTCAACACCTGCGATCGAAACCAACTCGGACTCAAAGACTGGTCCATGTTAGCATGCTGTCATGTTTAATGTCGAATATAATCTGACGTACTCAACACGCTGTCAGCGGGAATGGGGCCAGTGCCACGGCTACCATACGCCCACTCCGGCTGAATCGTGAGCTTCCTCTTCTCGCCTGGGCACATTTCGAGAAGACCCTGGTCCCAACCCTTGATAACCTGGCCCTGACCAACGGTGAAGTCGAGGGGATCGCCGCGGTTGTAGGATGCGTCAAACTCGGTGCCGTCAACGAGCGTACCGCGGTAGTGGACCTTGATTTTGTCGCCGGCCTTGGTTGGGCGGGAGCACGTGACGGCAGTGAGGACTTCGGTCTGGAGATGCTACATATTCTTTGTTAGTAATGTACTATCTCCAGAAGGCGGTACGCGAGACTTGAGCGAACACTCACGTCATTGTTGATGATCTCGGCAAACGCAGCCGTGGCCAAAGCGAGGATGACTGCGACCTTCATGGTGACTTATAGACTGTGGAATGAAGAGGTTTGACAGAGTTTCTTCAAGCTACGGTGTTGCAATGGCTGTGGCGGAGACTGGCAGACTGTCATGATGTCCTTTGTGGGGAACATGCCAAGCGGAGATGTGGCCCGATTCCATCACGACAAGGATGTGATTGGACAGATTGGACCCTGAAATCGACTATCAATCTTAATCCTCACCGCGTTTCCTCTTCCTCAATTCTGGCATTTTTGTATGTGTACAGCGCAATCACATGTCGTCTTTAAAAAGATTTTTTTTCGGTACAGAAGATGAGAGCCTGTGCTTGACAATTGAATTCCCTCACGCTCTCCACTTAGTATCTGGATATTTCAGCGCCTTTCTGTGCCTGAAACTTGGTGTGGTGTCATTGCACAAACTCATGCCGTAAGCCATCAAGTGGGCTTTCTCGTGATTGAGACTCATCGCCGTCCCTCGAAGAACCGCTTTTCTAAAAATCATGGTCTATGAATCCTCATTCATAACCTCAAGGTCAATTGCTATTTTCGTCAGAGTCTGCTACCCCATACCTGCACTGAGTACGCTCCCAGAAGCTCACCATTGTAACGGCGCGTATACAGCAAACTCCAAGATGTTGTTGTTTTCAATCTAGATCAGACTTATACAAAAGACTATGTCAGTATCTCCCTCACCCGTGATCTAGAAGGCTTTTGAAGCGATGTAGCAGAGCACGGTCGTTTGTTCGCACGTCAGGCTTTTCTATTACATTGTCCTGAACTTTTTTTTAATGGGTTAGCACATCACTGCACTCAACAACCCTAAGCATGCCCGATTCCACATACAGTACCCATCCCAGAATTCCTAATTTTTCGCTCAAAACCATCTCTATCCGAGACAATCAAGAGTGCAGAAGCGTGCAGACAGTATGATTCCAGCAGGCCGGCTAGCATGCCAATAACTGCAGCTACTAGATGGACTGACATGAGGGGTTCTGAACAAGAGCCGAATTTTCATAAGCCTAGATCTATGAGTATGAGTACACGATGCAGATCAACAAGGGAATCATTCAAAATTCTACGAAAGCCACTATGAACTTTGATGTTGCCCTTCGATGCGTAAGCGATGCCTTCTCTGGGAAAGGCACAACGGAAAACATAGAGACAATATTTTTTGCACTTTTGCAACATACTCCAAGTTTGTTTCGCTATCTGTTTATCCGATAGTGTATAAACCCTAACATAACCCTTAGGGCGGTCCCGAAATAGCTTCTTGTACATGGTAGACTGATGCCAGCGCAGCCAGAAATATAGTATACTGAAATATCAAGTCTCTTGATTCTCGTGATTCTTCGACTATGAAACCTTGATTCTCTTGATTGTCCGTCCTCGCTCACATTACAACATAACGGGCATCATTTCTTGCTTTGTACTATGCCTCTTTCAACCTCACAGATTCCCGTATACAAACACACAGAATTCACCTCAGGATTATTGTTGTATTCAGCTTGTTGTCTCAATATCAAGTTTCGTCGTTTAGAACTTCGCACGTCCGAGTCACTTTCTCTTTTTACGCGCAGCGCGGTCTGGACCGTTTGCACTTGCAGCTGCACACCACCAGATTCTGCCCACTATTATATCCACGACGCGCCTTTTCAGCCAGCACTGATTGTAAGAACTACACTTTTTCAGCTTTCAGGCCGATCCATCTAAACAACACACACTGTTCACACCTTCTTGCATAACCACTTTAGCATTATGGACTCGACAAGCTCTTCTACTGCGCACGCCGCCGATTACATGACTGCTCGCGCGGACTCGAAGCCGTCTTTATCATCTATGGAATGGAAGGCGCAATGTTCCATTTGGACGAACGTTCTCAGTACCAAAGACACTCGCGCTTGTGAGCTCGCAACAGTTCATGCCACTTTGTTCAAGGTCGCTAGACACACTGCGGCAATGAACCAGACCACAAAATTCAGTGAGCTCACTGGACAGCTTCTTGAGAGCCGTATAATCCTAGAGAAGCATCTCATCGACACCCAGCAAGAGGCGGAACATGCGCAGCGTATGATTGACTTCCTCACGGCTGATGTCGTCGTACCTAAGGCACGGCATGTACAGAACAAAATCTTCCTTCAAATGGCAGAGTGTCTTCAAGGCACAGATCCAAACATGAAAGTCTGTGATCTGTTGGAGAAGATCACAACCAACCTGATCACCATCGAAACACCTCCGAGCAACAAGGTAAACTTCTTCATCAATCTTGAAGAAGTGAGCTGACATCTCAACCAGAACCAGAATAATTCCACCAGCCCCCAAGAACCTGAACTCGCTCGCGGAGTGACAAAGTGGAATACGAACCAACAGTCGAAACACCTCACTCTTGGATTTGATAGTGAAACTCCACTGGGAGAGGAAACTCGAGCATTCAAAACCCCTCAAAAGCAGACCGAAACGGCGCATCCTGACACCAGGAATATCGAGAACGACCAGAAGAAGGAGCGACGAAATGCAAAGATTCCTATTATCAGCAACAATGGCAAGATTCGCATGAAGACCAAGACCGTTGGGCGAACATCGTCAGCAGCGCAAGAGACTGTAACCGCCACCAACAAGGTTAATAAGGTCCCTACTCATCAACGAGCTACGAAGAGTACTGTTGCAAAGTCGTTCAGAAGGGCTGAGGCAGCCGTCGCACCACAGAAGCAGGTGCAGAAAGACGCCAACGCGCAAGTCGCGAAGTCATCCAAGACACACAAGGCTACAAATAGTAGCACTATCATAAGTGCAGTCCCTCTCTCTCAGAAAAGCACCAGCCAATTTGCTCCATCAAGCTCTGGGTCCGACAAGTCCTTCAGCTCCGCGGTCGTATCCAGCCCGAGCCCTGCCATGACCCGACCTCTACAGCGAAAGAGTAGCGCCACGGAGGGCCGCAAAGGCCAGCGTCAAGCAGGAGAGCCTGGTGTTGCGCGTAAACTGACCGCAAGGGAGCGAAATGAGCGATTGAAGAAGCGGGAAGAGGAGAAGATCGCAAAGCAGGCACAAGAAGCCTTTACTAAAGAATCGACATCTGAATCTGAAGATACCCAGATGCGTAGGAACCACAAAAAGTCACAAAACAGCAAGACTAAAGGTGTAAAGAGCACCACTGTCGATTCAAGAAAGAATGAAGACGATGGCGTGCCTGTCGCCTTAGAGGGCCTTGACACCAGTAACATTATCTGGGCAGGTAGTCGTCGCCGCACTGGAGATGGATCCCAGTCAACAAGAGATAGCGCCAGTTCTGGCATCGAAACGTCGAATGGTAGCAAACGGAAACGCGACAACGATGACGAAGAGTATGCTAGTGTGAAAAAAGTTAAGAACGCTCGTTAAATACTTTTTGAATACATGGCAGCGATATGGTCAAGTTGTGATCGTATCCCAATAAGTATGATTGACGCTATCTGGGTCGCAGTGCTTCGGCAGTGCTCATCAAGCTTTTCATTCTGCCCTAGCTCTTGAAAATATCTATAGGGAAAGCATCTACAAGCGCTTGATATCCAGCCACATTAGGGTGAAGGCCATCGCCTCCATTGTACTTTGGATCCAATTGTTCGATATTGTTTTTATTCGCGATTATTCCGGCAAGATCCACCGTATAGTCAAAAGTTTTGCTTTCCAAGATCCACTTGTTTACTCTTTTCCTCGTCCTCTCTCGCTCAGTGCCCTGGTAGCTATTGCCTCCAAATGGAGTGATAGTGCCTCCAATGGTTATGAGGCCAGCCTTCTTCGCGTCCGCAACGATCTGCGTGAAGGCTTTGATCAGTTGGTCGCCGACGGAAGTCTGAGTACCAGCATTATTAGCACCTCCACCAATGTCGTTGACGCCTTCGAATATCATGACCCATTTTATACCGGGCTGTTCGATTCCTCCCGCTTATAGCGGGTAAGAAGTGTGGGGCCAAGACCTCCGCTCAGAACGGTATTTCCTCCTGCAGCTTGATTGCATACGGCTACATTGCTGTAATTGGAGGTTTGTAGTCGCTTGAGGAGTAGATCAGGCCATCTGTACATAATCAGATAGGTGGTTAGGGGAACAAGGGTTATGCAATTTACCTGTTATTCTTGTTGTCGTCAGAACCTCTTCCATCGGTTATACTATCACCGAGAATGATGAGAGAGTGCGAATCAGGGGGGACATAGGCTTGCACAGCGCTAACAAAGTACCTGCAAAACAATCAACTTTCGTTCGACATAGCTTCTCGATGTCAACGTACCAATGAACACTAGAAGTGCTACCCGACAGCGTTGTCGCATTGGCTTTGTTACCACTAGCAAGCCAACTGGTTGTCCTGCTTCCTGGATGTCCAGTTATACTACTCCCGCTTTGGCCTTGCTGGCTGTAAAGACTGACAGTGAGCATACTTTGGGCCTGGACTTCGAAATCGATCTCATCACTGGTTACAACTTGCCCACGGGATACTGTGAAAGAAGTCTTTCCTCCAACCGTAATGGCGGCCAATGGTGATGGCTGGATGCCACTCACACCTGCGGCACCACCAACTGGTAGACCTACAGACCCTGCAGTAATGGGCAAATCGGATCCACCA
Source organism: Plenodomus lingam (assembly GCF_022343315.1). NCBI lineage: Eukaryota > Fungi > Ascomycota > Dothideomycetes > Pleosporales > Leptosphaeriaceae > Plenodomus > Plenodomus lingam. Next base: position 657,973 of record NW_027093966.1, on the reverse strand, counting down.
AAAGTATTCGATATAGTTATTTTGATCTTGGGAGCGCCGACAGACATGTGCAGTGTTTGACGAAGTGTCGCATCCTTCAACACACTACCTGAGCTCTATCACTGATCAGTCGCCAAACTGAAGGTGGGCATCGTGAGTACATACGTAGGGTGACGGTGGCATGTTATTAGGTTCTACCAACTGTGGCATGCTAGTCCACGTGTTGATCCAATGATTCGCATCTTCCCGTCGGTTTATTCCGTCAATTGCAAGGCCATGAGCTTGAAGTGATAGAACAGCAAATGTGGCAAGTATGCCGGATTTTGGATTGAGAAACATCATCGTGAACCAAAAAAATTCTAGCCACCGAGTTGTCGTAAAAGTTGCCCTATGACAAGCACGATAGCCTGCAGGCAGCAGACCATAGGTATTTGAGAAGCTCTTTGAAAGTGGCTGCAATCAACCGTTTTTCGGTACTTTGATATAAAGGGCGACATATAATTATATAGAGCATGGTAAGTTTGTAATATACATGGCTAATGTCCATGTTGTCCGAGCTGGGATACCGGTACCGGTACCACCGGGACCGGTATCGCAACAATTTTCAACGGGCACATCTGAAGTCGTTCTGGAGGCCAGAATTGGTACCTGTAGCTAGGTAGTAGATACAACACCAAACCACTGAATTCACTAGGATAGTTCAATGCAGCTGCGTGGATCTAAAATTAACGACATAAAGCTGCAGAGATTTGCAGTACTCATCAGTCTCAGCATTGTAACAGCTTCTCAAAAGCCTGTAGGAATGCCAAGGTCTGCCTGTCGCTAAGGAAACCAACAAAGGACCTACCACCATTGGTTGGCCAAGGAATGTTTCAGGTTAACGCCAGTCTCTAGCATATGAGTAACGATTTTCCTATTCTCTACTTAATTGAGTCCACATTCTTCAGAGGAGGAGAAAGTTTCATGTATCGCATCATTCCAAGCAGAGCACCTCACTTTGTGTCGGACTATCGCACGCTGCATCAAACTGCAAACGGAATCTCAATACTTTTGCGTCACGTGGACGCGCCCGCTTCTACATGTCGGCACAAGGACACGCACAGACCGTGTATCAATCACGTGAGGTTCCTCTCAAGGCAGACGATGGAATTATCCAGAGAAAGTAATCAGTACCCACAGGCTGCTGAATTTCATCGTATCACCCGGATACTAACAGGAAAACAGGCCCTGACCCCTACCGCTATACGAGTGGCCGGTGGCTCCGTCGCGACGTGCTGGAACGAGAATCGCGTCTTTTGCAATTCGACTTTGATGCTCTACGCCGCAAGGTTCTGACACTATATTGTCCTGGCGCCAGCTCTATCACTTCGTACGACAAGAAAGAAGGTGGCTTCAACAGAGTGTTCATATTTCATACTGATAACGCCAAACGTATTGTTGCGAGACTGCCATTTGCATTGGCAGGGCCCTCGAGGTTGACGACTAACTCCGAAGTTGCAACGATCAAGTACCGTAGGCTCCACAGTGCGATGCTTGAACAGAAATGGCTTTCTGACTAACTGTTCTATATCTTTCAAGTGCAAGCCGAGACTGAAATTCCTATTTCGAAACTATTAGACTGGAGTGACGACGCTTCAAATGCCATCGGTAGCGAATATATCATCATGGAACATACATCAGGAGTTCCATGACATGAAAGATGGCCAACTATGGACGTGAGCGATCGAATTGGGTCCATAAAGGCAATTTGCCAAAAGCTCAAGGCAACTGTCGACTTCAATTCCCCAGCGTACGGTAGTTTGTACTTCGCTGAAACACCATGTCTTCCCAATTCGAAGCTGTTGTTGAACCGAGAGTTCTATATCGGTCCTCACTGTGGGGCTATGTACTGGAACTGTAATGTTGGACAGCCGAGATACTACCACGATGTCAAACCAAATCAAGGACCCTGTAAGCCATTTCGTGTTAGTTGGTACTAGGGAAACGCTGAGCTATTCCTGTAGGGTCGGATCTCGCCGAATACTGCGACGGTCTCATCGTCGCCGGAATTTCTAGAATCCCACCATCCGGATCTTTGCCAAAACGTCCACGTTATCAAGGATCTATTGAAACACATAAGGAGCTTCTCAATTACGGTCGCGCAGTGTTGAAGGAAATGGCTAAAAATCCCTGGATTCAGGATGTAGCCAGCCCTGTATTGTTCCACCCCGATCTGCATAAAAGAAACATATTTGTCTCAGCAGAAGATCCCACTGTCGTTTCGGCCATCATCGACTGGCAGTCTATTAGCATTGAGCCAGCGTTCTGGTATGCAGATGCGACACCAGACTTTGCGCAACCCGTTCCTGAACCCTTGAGCGAGGATACCATTGAACCCAAAAGCGAGGCATGTGCAAAAGCATATGAGATTTGTCTGAAATTCTTGGCTCCAAGGCTGTCCGCGGCGAGATCATTGGAGGAAGCTTATGTTCGGTCGTTTCGCTACTGCTATCGCACTTGGGAAGATGGCGCAGTTGCATTCCGTGAGGAGCTGATCCAGACATCAGAACTTTGGAAAGAGCTTGGGTTCGCGGTGCCATGTCCCTTTCCTCTCCCCTCTCCCGATGAAATCGCGGCTCATCGGAGAGAATACAAGCTCTTTGAAGCGGCGCAACAGCTGAGACACAGCCTACGGAATCTGCTTAATATCGCATCTGACGGGTGGGTTCCTTTGGAAGATTGGGAAAGAACTCAGTCCGTGCATCGGGAGGTTTATGAAGGGATGCTGCAGGAAGTGCTCGGAAATAAGCAGCCCGATGACGATGAGCCGATCAGAGGCGAAGATGATCTCAAAGAGATCTGGCCATTCGACCTGAAACAATGAACCTTTACCAAACAACAGCAGGAGAGGCATGCAGTCTGCTTCTAAGCCGTCATCTCGCTGCAAAGATGTGTCTCACGATATCGGGTAAATTCAGCCCCAAGTAGCCGTTGCCGTTCCCATCAGTCCCGAGGACGTTGCGACTTGGCAATAATACAACCGATTAGATCTGCCCAAAGAAAATTGTTTACTGGTCAAATATGTCCCCAAAAGGAATAGGAAATCTTTTGAAAAATACGGATTCTCTCACTGGCTCAGCCCATAATTCCACTCCGGGGGCTGCAGACGGCCACCGTGAATTGCCAACCACATCGAAGGATGCTGAATTCGACTGTCGTATTCATACAGGTCGGTACGACTCCGCCACCGACGAACCTAAATTCATTCTCCAGATCACTCGCAAACAAACGTATGAAAGAACTGGACGAGGAAAGACTCGGCTCATGACAAGTTAGCCATGTAGGCCTTCGATACAGCCACTCGGGATATGAAGACGGAGGTTGATAGAGTGGTGAAATCACTTGCAACACGAACCTAGAGGAAGCTCGATTAGATGGGGATTATTTTTGTACACGCAACAAGCTTCTGACGAATTTGGGATAAGTTTCTCAATCGGGGCCGTAGCCCGGTTAATGTTACGACCCCATTGAGCGCCGGTTCGCGTGTTGTGGCTATGAAACTATTTCTCCGTGACCTCCTCAATTGGAGCCTGGGTAACTGGATTCTTGGAGTCAGGCAATTGTCGCCATTCCATCGTCCAGCTTATTATCCACGCAAGGGTCGGTGTGGCTAGACCCACCCAGAAAACATTCCTCAACGCCGAATTGAATGAGGTGATAATGGCATCCATAAGGGGAGAAGGAACAACCTCTCTGAAACCTCTTGCACCGGCTGCTACTACGGCTGCACCATCGATCCCCTGAATCTTGTTCAGATTTTGCAGTAGTGCATCAGTAAAGAGATTCTGCCCAACGCTAGGAGCCAAGGCGCCCCCAAGCATCTGAAAAAACATGACCACAACAAGGCCTGTAGGTATATCTGCTCTGTCGAGGACAACTTGCACAGCCAGAATCGGCATTTGGCTACAACTTCCATAGCCAAGCCCGGACAGAATTTGAAACCCAATCCAGTCTCCACGGGGACTGTCGACACGAACCATTTGATAAAGTCCCCCTCCGGTAGCCAGTATAAGAGGCCCGATCCACATGAACGGTACATAGTGCCCGAATCTCGATGCCAAGGAACCAGCGCAGATCGTTCCGAGGCTGTTCGATACGATCAATGGGAGTAAGTTAATCCCCGAATCCCTAGCACTGGTGTTCCTCACCGATTGGAAGTATATAGGCCAGTAGTAAGATTGCAGTACTATGGCCACCTGCACAAGCATCATGAAAGCACATGACGCCGATACTGTGCGACTTCGGAAAATGTGAAGAGGGATAGTGGAGCTTCGAAGACGTCAGCAACCGTGTTCATTCCCAACCCAGCCTTTGCACAGAGGAAAAGACAAGTTGCAGGGGAAGAAACTAACCTTTCTTTCCCTCGGAATTGCAAATACAAGAAGGTAATCAAGAGCAAACCGAATCCGATCAGACACCCGAATACCTTGGAATCAGACCATGGATAGACTATACCGCCCCATTGTAATGCCAAGTTTAAACATGATGTCGCACCTAGTAACAAAACAGCCCCTGGAAGGTCAAGTTGACGTAGCTTTTGGATCCAGGGTATACCCCCCTTCACTGGTGGTGGTGGTTGCCTCAAGGTGAACCAAACAAGAACAAGCCCAACAGCTCCGAAAGCTGGAGATTCTTAGCTAGCAATTCTGATGAGAAAATGGGGCTTCCATCGCCGGCAATGACTCACGAAGATTGATCCAGAATATGAACCGCCAGCTTAGCACCTTGCTGTCTGTTATGGCACCGCCCACGAGTGGTCCAATCGCGGACCCAATATTGTACACGCCCAGGACCATGGGCGATATCATCGCCTGGGTTTTCAAAGAGACACAATACGCCAGGATAGTTGTTGTTCCGCTCACCAAGCCAGCGGCACCAAGGCCAGAGACTGCTCTCCCTATGATAAGCGCCATGGAATTTGGGGCGACCGCAGAGATAATAGACCCAATTTCAAAAACGGCCAGCGAGATGCAATACACCCACTTAATGTTGTAGAATGCGTAGAGACGACCACAAGTAGGTAGTAGTGCCATCTGCGCGATCAAGTAAGAGGAGCCATACCAACCAATGTCATTGAGGCTTTGAAAATCGCTGCTAATCTGGGGTATCGCGGTCGCTTAGTGCGGTCATTAGTTCTTATGGAAGCTGGCTCAGAGCATGCGAAAACAAACCTAGGATGGTGTTGTCAATTGCCAGTACAAAGCAGATGGACATGAAAGCCAATGTCAACGAAGCGAGGGCCCATCCTTGCATATATTTAGTCGCAGGCTGCTCTTCACTTTGCTGCGTGTCAGTCACTTCTGTGGTTGTCCCAGTAGGTTGGACAGTCTCTGATGCAATGCTCGCCATGCTCTTCAAATGCGTATTTGGGTATCGTAGGAGGCTGATGGAAAATGGATATAGTACGTCCACAGATCTAGAATTGGGCCATGTAGGATGCGCGCCTTGTAGTAAAGAACAACTAAGAGCTAGCAAGCCAGCTCAGAATGCATAGTGGGATGGTATCCCCTGTGAATCATAAGCCAATTAACATTAGGCGGCCAGTGTGGGCCGACAAGGGGGCGGGGAAACAACGCGTTCACAACTTCCCTTGTACAAGAGGGCGAGATGCCACCTCGGCTGGATATCGAGTACAATTCGCATTCTCTCATCCGAGCTAGCAAGGAGTACTGTTGGTGTGGGGGCACCTGTGAAAGGCTGGGCAGTGGGCCATAGAAACTTCCGAACATCTCGACCGATTTCCCCACAAGCTGTGATTGTGCGAAAAGACGGACTGCATATCGCGCATCACTCTAAGGGGCAACTCTTCTCAGTGAGTTCGAACCGAATCTAGATATTCCATTCACCCGCTGCATCGTTCCGCATAGGGGCTGATGTTTAAGGGTGGCCTTAACGTTAAGACCCGTTTACCCGCTGCAAGGTGCCGCCCGCTGATCAACACTTGGGGGCAAAAGAACTCTATTTAGCACTTCGGCACGACATTATTAGGGACAATAATATAAAACCTATGCCTGCTCATTGCGCCACGCTGCTTTCGAAGAAGTTGAACATCGATAATCGCACCAATTAAACACAGCCACCGCAGTCGCTGGACTGCGCAACGGGTGAATCGGAACTTGATGCACAGATCCCCGTATGAAGATGTCGGACATGGCATTGGAGGCACTGCTACTATCTGTTGTGTTGTATATTATGCATGGAGTTGCAAGTACCGGATCAAGCTTATCTAAGGCACCCACTTGGCCACAGCTAGTGCCATTCATGTCCTGTGGTAAGATACATGAGGCTTACATGTGCAATCGACTGACTATACTAAGCTATCTGAGGATTTTAGTATTATAATTCATTTATAGCGTCCAACTCAATCTAATATTTAGTTTTGAATTGTTATAATGATGCAATGATAGTATCAAGAATCTTCGTCTGCACCATGTAGCACCTAGGAATTGAGGCGAGAAATGCATCCCCAATGCTCAAAAAATACCTCAGCTCGTGGAACATTTGCTTCCATTCGTAGATTCAGCTGGTATTGACCACATTGTGATTAACACATGGATTATTTAGAGGGCACCCATGCCATAATGTAATCTTGCATATTCCGACAGGTAGTGTAGAGTCCAAGATGTGAAATTCTGACATCCGAACGCTAGAAAAATATCAAGACGCAGAAACCGCAGGTACCTTTGACTGGATAACCATAGAAAGGATTATGAAGCGCCAATGAGACGAAAGACAAAATGAGTGGAAATATTCATCTCTTTCGTTTCGAAAACATATTACTATCCTAGCCTTCGATATCCTTGGTATCGGCTACCCTAGTCAACCAATTGTCATTATTCATGGTGAAGTAGACGTATATGTCTACAATAGGGCCAACAATATCCATGAACAGAAAGGCCCATACTTGACGTGCACAGTAGGGGTAATTCTTAAGGAACGAACTGTATGTGGAAAAATATCCGTTCCATCCAAAGGTGATCCATGCCAAATATGCATAACTGTTAATATGTCAGTATGATTCAAGGTGATTCATCTAAACATATGGAAGAAGCAGAGTGGGTGAAGTACTCACGCAACCCATGGTGTTGTGTGGAACGTTTGAAACCAAGCCCAAACATATGCAAAAGCCCAGATGGGTCGTGCCAGACGCTCCATCATCTTGAAGGTCGTGTAGGGGTGTCTCCTAGAAGTGGACTGTTAACGAAGCAGATAACTCTCCGCGACAAAGGGCTCGCGAAGAAGAAAAATTGGGTAATGACGTACTGCATCATTCTTCGATAGCCAGGATACGCAAAGATATACCCGAGGAAAGTACGGAAATTGCCACGGTCCCAACGAAGCACCTGCCAAACAAATTTATGGTTCTGAGGAATGTTTGTGGTAACTTCAGCTTCGATAATGTTCTGAATTGTCACCTTCCATCCGCGGTCAAATATCAACCCTGTCAAAACAACGTCATCGGCAGTATTCACCACCCGACGACCGATGACCTCCTGTGTGTATGCGTCGGCGAAGCTCTGATTCTGGATGATTGAAGCACGCATAAAAAGTGTTCGTGCTGATAAGCACCAGCAGCCTCCGTCCGCCGCAAAGTGCACCTCCCGAGAGCTTTTCCACTGGTTCAAATCAAAAGTCGCAATCGATTCCCAGGGAGTGATCACTCGTGAATCTTGACGATCGGATGGAATCTCGGCGCTGGTAGAAGTTTCAGTCCCATGTTTCCTTGAAGGCGAAGGCTGAATTCATGAAGCTAACCTCTGGATACCAGCAACTGCACCAACCCTAGGATCTTCAAATGGGGCTAGGAGGTAAGGGACTACGCCGTCGGATCGCCAGTAGACATCATCGTCCACCAAAGCAAAGATCTTACCCTTTGACGCTTTCACTCCGACCATTAGCTGATGACGTTTGTTGGCCAAAGGCGCAATCACAATGACTATCTTGTCGGCATCCTTCTGGAGGGGTTTTATGAGCTCCATGACACGGGCTTTGTTCCTCTCGACGGTTGCGATTATGATCTCACGAGGATTGGCCTTGAGCCAAAGACGCATGCAATCGGTGAAGGTAGACTCGGTGTCTATCGTGGGAACTATAACGCTCACATCTTCGTGGCTGTAGTTTGGGCGTTGGGGTAAGGGTACTGGCTTGTACTTCCTAGAGTAGTAAGATATGACAGCTTTATCGTAGACACTCCAGGACCTGTCACGAATCAAGTCAGTCATCTTGCAAATTTCAGGTGGTTTGACATGTCAACGTTACCATAGTGCTCCTAAGGCTAACGCCATCTCAGATGTCCAGTCAAGCAAAAGAGGTCCTTCAGTGCACGTCCTTGGTCGAAAAGAAGTGGAGAAACTTTTGTGCTGTCTAGGTCAAAGGGATATTGCTCAGAAAAATGTTTGTCTTCTTATATTGAACTCTGAACTTCTCGTCCACGTTGTCCCAGATACGGTAATTCGGTCAATGCCAAGAGTCGTGATTCCAACCAATGTGGCATCATGTTCTGGCTGTTTACTCCGAAGAATCCAAGAAAAACGTAGGTCTGTAAGTGCTAGGCCAAGCCTGAGATACCAGTCGGTTTGTTGGCCTCCGAAGGACTACATTTGGAAGGTGTCTACAATGGTAACGTTATTAGGCAAAAGTATTATACATGGTTTGACCTGCACAGGGATGTTGATTGTGGAGACTTTAATGCAAGGAAAACACTTTAAGATGTAATTCCTTTACTTCCTTACTTCTTTCGGCTTGTGTGGCGATTTAGCGGTCAACGTACTAGTAGAGCCGGAAAGATCACACAACAAAAAGAAAAGCAGTGTAGATAAGCATGTGCATTGTGTCGTTGCGCATACAAGTAACCCAAAATGGCACGGCATAACCATGTACAATACTTTTGTCTGTAGTCACAGCAAGGCGTATCCTAATGGGGTATGCAGGACGTACAAAGACGAGCTAGACCTAATTGGGAAAGCGTTTTGAATGGGGCGAAAGTTGAGGTGGATCTTAGAAACGAACAGTGCGTTTATGGTACCTAAGCACGGGAAGTAAATGCGGACGGTAAAGGCGTGCATTAGATGCGGGTCACCCCGCAACTTCTCTCCCGCATAACCTCATCTCGTTATGGAGGCCTTAAATATGGGTTGTATGTTTTACACATCGCCTTCTAGGTCTTACATGTCGTCCTGGAAGCCTTGCATATCACCTTGGCGGCCTAATGTCTCACCTTGGAGGCCTTGCATACCACATTGGTGGCTTGAACTCTCGATGAACCTCATACTTGCATTATCTCCACTAAGATGTGCTACCCTATCCGGCATATTGTACCAGTCGCTAGCGAATGCAGCTTCATCTTCACAAACGGTTGCGACCGCTTGTGGGCCCTCCCACCTCCGCACGACTCACTAAACTCCATAGATTCTTTGAAGCATATGCTATGCATGGAGCGAAGGAACAGAATCCTTCTTAGCCGATTTCTATAGTAGTTTGGTCCAGACGATCACGAACGTAAGAGTCGTTGTGTCGCCACATGGTTCTTGCATATTTCCTCATCGGCAGAATCCTTACTGCATGTGCATCATCTGGCCAATTCCTATCTCGATGTTCCGTCTTGGTTTGATGGATTAAGCGGCAGGGAGCAAGAGGAGAAGACATTCGATCAGGGTCAAGTGGGCAAACTCGACCTTGTGATGGCAGTGACGGTAGCGATTCCTCTTCACATTACATGGTACAAACACAGTTTGTTGACTAATTGGCGGCCTTTCAGTTTAAATAAGGTGTAGTTTGTATTGGTTTGCAGATCCATTTACATTCTACGTTGTTGTATGACTTCATCGACTTTCACTGACAATGTCGTAGCAACTTGGAGTTTCTCACCGCTAATGCTCTTATCAACGGCTTGCTTTTGGCTAAATTGTCACATGAACATCTCCAAAATACTAGCTCTGGTCGGCATTCAAGGCTCACGCATGATTGTACATGCCACTAATGCACATCAACTACTCATCCGTAGTACTTCACTGTTTAACTACATAAATCCAATCTAACAGTGATTCGTTCCAGGCCATTTTTCGTGGAAAGACTTGGTCAATGGCCAATATGCTAGATAATGCAAATCATGGTCGTCTAGACGAATCATACACCATTTGGTCTCTTGAGAATCGTCACAAACCTTCCAGTCTTGGTCAAGAATGGCCTGTTGCGATTGTATTGGATACAGTGATTCGACCATCTGATGACATGTGGAGAAAGCAATGTGACACTCTGCTAGTACTAAGGGCCAATAACACACTATGTGGGGCGTTTTACACACTCATTTCATCGGACTCCGCTCTAGCAGAACGTCGGTCACGAGGATTATTCTGGTAGACATCCCGCTATCGTTCTCATTCCCCAAGCTTAACCCGCATTTATCACACAGACAGAGGCCTAGGCCGCCCCCCGCACTTGGACATGTGCCATACCCCGGTGTAGATTATGGATGGATGGAAATGTTGAGAAAATCTTTCTTTTTTGCCGAAGGATCATACGTATACTCATTCGGTTTGCCACATGACCAACACTGACCTGATGTTCTACCCTACCACCACCAGTGCTCCTCTATATCTACTCATCATCCTCCACAGTACACAATAAACTCTATCTACATCTGATTTCTCCCCACATGCTCTAGCCAGCACTCTATCATTACATTTTTATGAACCATGTCTCCAACACCAACTCCTGTTGCCATTGTTGGCATTGGATGCCGGCTTCCTGGCGGGGCCAACAACTTGGATAGCCTATGGGAACTGCTTTCAGAAGGCCGAAGCGGCCGCACAAAGATTCCCAAAGACCGCTGGTCTGCTGAGGAGTGGTTTGACGCATATCCGGATGCCAAACAGTCTATGGTGACCAAGCACGGGTTCTTCCTTCAAGATGATATCTCACAGTTTGATGCAAAGTTCTTTGGTATTTCTAGCACAGAGGCACATGCCATGGATCCACAGCAGCGTTTATTTCTGATGATGGCCTACGAGGCACTGGAAGATGCTGCCATTCCCATCGAGTCATTAAGAGGGTCGAACACTGGTGTCTTTGCGAGTATATTCGAGAGGAGTTACGACAGGATGGGACACAAAGACCTTTCCACAATTAGCAATACACATATGAATGGGACAGGAGAAGCGAGTATGTCAATGAACTTCAGCCAACTGCACTGGCACTTACACAATCATAGTTCTTTCGAACAGGATCTCATATTGTTTTGACCTCAAAGGACCATGCATGACTATTGACACTGGCTGTGTAAGTTACTAATTCACGACTTAAAGAGCAACTGAACTGAAGATATACAGTCTGGGAGTTTGGTGGCACTCCACCAAGCGTGCCAAAGTCTCAGTCTGGGAGAGTCAGACCTCGCCTTAGTTGGTGGTTCACAACTTGTTATCCACCCTGATGCTCTGACCATTAGTGAGTTTGTTCTGATTTTATGCCTTTGGCTACGTAATCATGCTTTGAGGAGCACATAATAATTCCAATATAGTGAGCGGAATGGGTATGCTCAATCCCGACGGCCAGTCTTATGCCTTCGACTCGCGAGGAGAAGGATATGGACGCGGTGAAGGCGTAGCTATGATCGTTCTCAAGCGTCTGGACCGCGCACTTGAGGATGGGTAAGAAGACGCGATACTCTTTCACGGTCTTTATTTCACTAACAGATACTGCAGTGACCGAGTACATGCTGTCATTGCCAACTCTGGTGTAAACCAAGATGGCAAAACCTCTGGTCTCAACACCCCGAGTGGCGATGCCCAGGCTGCTTTGTGTTTGCGTGTTTACCGGGAAGCTAGGTTGAATCCTGCAGATACATCATTCGTCGAGGCTCATGGTACCGTAAGGAATCCCTCAATTAGCATAGACCTAGCTAACAAGATCCTGGATAGGGAACTCAAGTAGGCGACCGAGAAGAAATCGCCTCCATCTTCAAAGTCTTCTGTGAAAGTGCTGCAAGAACGGATGATCTTTACGTTGGCTCTATAAAACCGAATGTTGGACACCTTGAGGCAACTTCTGGTATCGCGGGTCTGCTCAAGTCTATCCTCGTGCTGAAGCATGGCCAAATCCCACCAAATCTGAATTTCGTCAAGCCCAAGCCATCGCTGAAGCTCTACGAGAGGAACATCAAAGTAAGCTTGATTTTCTGATCCAAGATACATTAGCTAATATCTTCCAGATTCCAACAGAACTTACGAAGCTCCCCATGCCGCGTAATGGGGGGCCAGTAAGGGTATCTCTGAACTCATTCGGCTACGGTGGAACCAATTGCCATGTTATTCTTGAGGCTCCCGACTCTAGGAGTCAAGTCAACGGATCCAATAGCATCAAATTAGATGATGTTAAACCAAACGGTTCTCAGACCAACGGCATCAAATCGAACGGTGTCCACTCAAACGGCATTGAGGCCAACGGTATCCAGTCGAGTGTTGTCGATACCAATTGTGTCACCTCCAACGGTATTAACTCCAATGGAACTAATACGAATGGTATGGACTCCAACGATATAAAATCCAACTCAAACGGGATCAATGATACAACGACGAACAAGACCGACCCAAACCAGACAGAAAATATCAAGAAAAAGCTACCAGATACAACACAGGATTTATCCGCTAAACCCTCCATTCAGGAGGGCCCAGCTTCCCACTCTCATCGATTATTCGTCATCAGTGCCTCAACCGAAAAAGCGTTACTATCGCGAACTGAAGACCTTAATCAATGGCTCAAATCCCACCAAACTTCAACAAAAGTTCTACACGACCTATCTTACACCCTCGCGGTCCACAGATCAGCTCTCCCTTACCGAAAAGCCATCGTCGCATCGACAACGGAAGAACTAGTGGCTGAACTCGAAGTACCCAGACCTTCAAGGAAAACGGTATCGCAGGCCCCCATCACATTCGTATTCTCCGGGCAGGGTGCGCAATGGCATGCCATGGGTCTCGAACTCATCCGGTCCTCGCACCTATTCCAACAGTCGATGGCGGAGATGGAGGATACACTGCGGCGGCAAGGCTGCCAGTGGAGCCTGGTGGAGGAGCTATCGAAATCTCCCAAGCAATCCCGAGTTGGCGAGGCGGAGATAGCGCAGCCTGCTACTACCGCTGTCCAGATTGCGCTTGTCGACTTACTTGAGAGTTTCTCCATGAGACCGAGTCGCGTGGTGGGGCACAGCTCGGGTGAGATAGCTGCTGCGTATGCGGCTGGTGCACTGAGTCGAGAGAGTGCTATTCTTCTGTAAGTAGTTAAGACTTCCATGTATGTCGTGGCTTCTTACTAATTTTTTAACAGAGCGTATCATCGCGGAGTATCTTCCCGCCAGGCCAAAAAGGTGGCCGATGTCCCTGGCTCTATGATGGCGGTTAGCCTCACTGAGACAGAAGCGATGCCGTATCTTAAGAAACTCACATGTGGAACAGCCGTTGTGGCGTGTGTGAACAGCCCGTCAAGTTTGACACTGTCGGGAGATGACTCCGCACTTGACGAGTTGAAAGAAGTACTTGACAAAGAAGATGTATTCGCCCGAAAGCTAAGAGTTGACACGGCCTATCACTCACACCACATGCAACGTGTTGCTGAAGAGTATCAAGAGACCATCAGCAGTATTGAATCTTCGTCAGTAAAGGATGGCGTAACCTTTTACTCCAGCGTTACCGGTACCATCAAGTCAACTGGCTTTGGCGCAGACTACTGGACATCAAATCTAGTGTCCCAAGTCAAGTTCAGCCAGGCATTAAAGATGGTACAAAACGACCAGCTGAAGCAAGACAACAACATGGACATCAGCTTGTTCGTTGAAATTGGACCACACTCGGCCCTCGCAGGCCCATCTCGCCAGGTTCTCACTCAGGAAGGAGCCGAAAAGTTCAAATTCGAGTACTTATCTGCTCTCCTGCGCAATGTGGACTCTGTACAGTCTACTCTAGCTCTCGTGGGCAGAGTATTCGAGCTCGGTCTCCAAATCGACATGTCTGCAGCCCTCACCATGACCAACAAGACAAAACCTGAGATCATCAGGGACCTGAAATCTTATCCCTGGGACCTTGCGCCATTCTGGCGCGAGTCTAGGCTGAGCAAAGCCCATCGCTTCCGCCAATTCCCACATCATGACCTTCTTGGCTTGTTTGACCCAGCTAGCACGATTCACGAGCCGCGCTGGAGATATTTCATCAACATGGACACTCTGCCTTGGCTCAGAGGCCATGTAGTTGAAGGATTCACGATCTACCCAGGTGCAGGCTACCTAACAATGGCCATGGAGGGGATAAAGCAGCTTGTGCAGATGAGAGGCATCCAGCATCCCATCACTAAGTTTGTCCTCCGTAACGTCGCAATCTCAAAGGCCATCATGCTTAGCGAGCCGGATGATACAAATTCTGGTGAGGTGGAAGTTCAACTGAGCATGTCTTCTGCAAACCAGTACGAAGGCAGCCGTTGGCAATCGTTTAACATCAGGTCCTATAATACAGACGGATCATGGAGTGAGCATTGTGCCGGTGAGATCACAGTTGAACACGACACGAGCGAGCCCGACGAGGTTGAGGGGACTAGAGAACAAGAATTGCGCCAAGAGGAAGCTACGCAATTCATGGCAACGTCTCAGCAAAGCTGTGACAGGGAAATGAGCAAGTCTGAATTCTACGACTTTGCAAGACTGACAGGCAATGAATTTAGTGGCGCTTTTACCCCAATCACTTGGGCTAGATATGGCAAGAACAGGGGCGTATTCGAGATATGCACTCCAGATATTGCTCCTTTGATGCCATACCGGTCCTTCAGGGATCATGTAATCCATCCAACTACTCTGGACGCTACTCAACAGATCAACGCGGTCTTATTCAAGAAGTTCGTCACCAATGCCGCGTGTGTTCCAACCAGTATTCCGTTGTTAGAGATAAGCGCCAATCTATCGACTACGGCCGGGAACAGTCTCACTGGAGCCATGCAGATTGAAGCTGACGGTCCCAAAGCATCCAAATGTGAAGGTTGGGTGCTCCAGAAGGATGTAAATGGCCATCTCAGCCCTGTGATCCGTCTTCTTGTCAACTTGAGAGCCATTGGCGAGACTCGCGAGGAAGAGTACCGGCCTTTCATCCAGGATGCGGTAAATCGACTCGATTGGAACCTTGATCCCGATTTCATGACGAGAAACTCATTCCTACAGGTGCTCTCATCTTCGCTGGGTCTAGAGGAAAACATGACTCATGGGTTCAACGGGACCAAAATTTCTGTCGAAGAGTCTCGGAACGAGTACCTCGTTACAGATCAGGCATCTTCTATATGGTTTAGAGAAGCAGTGCGCTATGTTGAGGATACCAAAGATGGTATGGTAACGCCTGGGCAAGTCAAATTCTTTGGATGGATGAAGAGGTGGTTAGCCTCTGACTATTGCGGTCAGATCATGTCGGGCCTGACCGCGGAAGAAGAGACGAGGATTCTGCAAAGTGTTGAATCATCCGAGACATCAGCCCAGTTGCAACTCCTAGCTCGCGTTGGCAAAGCCCTCCCTCGCATCGTGACTGGCGAAACCCAGTCTTTAGATGTCATGCTAGAAGGCAATCTCCTCTCAAGGTACTACGAAAGTGGTATTCTTGTCGGCCCCTACGAAGCAGCAGTAGCGTATATGAAGGTTCTCACCTTCAAGAACCCGCGCCTTCGTGTCCTCGAGATCGGTGCTGGAACAGGAGGTTGTACCAAATGGCTCTTCCGCGGGCTCTCTGGCCATAACGGCGCTGCGGGCCTTCCCGTCAAAGAGTACACTTTTACCGATGTCTCCAGCGGATTCTTCGAGGATGCGCGAGAGACATTTGCCGAATGGGAGGACATGATGCAATTTAGGGTGCTGGATGCAGATCAAGACCCTATCGAGCAAGGCTTCGAGCCTGAGTCCTACGACGTGGTGGTGGCGGCCAACGTACTACACGCGACGAGGAGGATAGACGTGACGACGAGCCGCGTACGTAAGCTGCTCAAACCTGGAGGTAGCCTACTCCTTCTTGAAATCGAGCCCCGAGGCGCGGCCTTTGGTCTCGTGGCCGGCCCGCTTACTGGATGGTGGGCGCCTGAGGACGGTCGAGTGGACAGTCCACTACTATTCCGCAACCAGTGGCAAGAGGTTCTGGCGAGGAACGGCTTTGGAGGAATCTACCTAGCCTGGGAATGCATGATGGTGGCTAAAGCCGAGCCCGTACGGAGTGACGTCAACGGAACACAGTCCAGTCATGATGTCGTCCTAATCGGAGACGAAGTTGGCGATCTCATGGAACAAACAGCGGCGGAATTTTCTTCTCGCGATGCCAATGTCACAACTACCTCCTGGGAGCAAGCTGAAGCCCGGGAAGACAGCCTCTATGTCGTCTTGGATAATGCAGAGAAAAGGACCCTTCTCGACCCCAAGCCCCAGCTTTTCGAGGCCATCATAGCGCTGCTCAGCGCAAAATGCCAGGTTTTGTGGGTGCTCCTCCATGACAAGACCGACCCCACGGCCTCCGCTTACAAAGGTTTGATCAATGCCTTTATCCGTGTGTTGCGGCGGGAGAGTGGGCACACTGGTCTCGTGACCCTTGACATACGCCACCCCCTGGATGTGGAGAAGACGGCCCGGGCCGTGACTGACGTCGCATGTCGACGCTTCTGGCCAGCCACAGGAGATCTCCGCTCTCTAGAGCCTGAATTCGCATACGAGGATGGCCGTGTGCTAATCCCCCGTGTTAGGCCAGATGTCGAATTCTTGAAGTGGGTGCGGCATGGGACAGAGCGGGGAGCAACCAACGACACAGAGACGGCTCCTTCACCTTACCAACAGAGTGACCGAGTGCTTAAGGCCGAGGTCGCAACACCAGGACTACTGGGTTCGTTACGCTTCATCGATCATGACCTCTCTTCTCCTCTGGATTCATGCCAGATTGAGGTCAAGGCTGAGGCACATGGCGTAAACTACAAAGACGTTATCCTCGCACTTGGCCAGAAGGGTCCCGGCATCCATATGGCAGGCGAGTTTGCAGGCCTGGTGACAGCTGTGGGTGAAGACATGCGAGACTTGTACCAGGTCGGCGATCGAGTCATGGGTTTTGGTGCGCAACCGTTCAGTAACCTGTTGCGTGTCCATGGGTATCTTGCCCGTAGGACGCCAAGCAGTATGCCTGCTACGATCGCAGCATCCATTCCTCACGCATTTGTAACCGCTTTCCACTGTGTGGTACAAATTGGCCGCCTTGAGCAAGGCCAGTCAATCCTGATCCAAGCTGCGTCTGGAGGCGTTGGACAAGCGGCCATCCAGCTCGCCCAGCATATCGGCGCCGTCATCTATTGCACAGTCAGCACGGCTGCGAAACGAAAGCTGATTGTAGATGAGTACGCCATCCCAGAAGCTAATGTCTTCTCCAGTAAGACAGGTTCACTCAAGCAAGGCATTATGCGACAAACCAATGGTCAAGGAGTAGATCTGGTGCTCAATTCGTCGACAGGAGAGATGCTAAGAGACAGCCTTGACTGCGTCAAGACCATGGGAACGTTCATCGAGTTGGGAAAGAGCGAGATACAACAAGGATCACAGCTGAGTATGGCTTCATTCAACAGGTCGATAACCTTTACAGCATTTGATCTGGAAACACTGTCCGTTCGAGACCCCAGACGCGTCCACCGCACATTGGGAGACGTCATCAGCCTCATTGAGTCAAAGAAAGTGCATCCCGTATGCCCTCTTACAACATACCCAATCGATCAGATCGAGGATGCGTTCCGCTTTGTAGGCTCGCGGAAGCACACTGGTAAAATTGTCCTACAGGTCGAGCCTGATTCCATGGTAAAGTGCCTCCCCGCGAAGCCCTCGCCGTTGCGGATAGGTAAGGACGGCACCTACATCGCAGCCGGTGGTCTTGGTGATCTGACCTCGCGGATTTGTGTATTCCTGGCCTCTCGAGGTGCTGGACATATCGTGGCTTTGTCTAGACGTGCCATCGATGATGCGACCAAACAGAAATACGCGTCTGTCATCGAAGAACATGGGTGCAAACTTCATATTCTCCAGTGCGATATCACAGATGAGGAGAGCATGAAACGTACTGCATCCTACTGCTCCAATTTGCCTCCTGTCAGGGGGGTAGTGAATGGTACATTAGTGCTCAGGGTAAGCCGTGAATTACTTGAGTATAACATAGGCTTCTGACACTTCAAATTAGGACCGAACATTTGCTCAGATGACTGTGGAAGAGTGGAAGGTAGCACTCCAGCCTAAAGTCACTGGGACCCTTAACCTTGACAAGTTCTTTGCTTCTCCCGATTTGGCCTTCTTCATGACACTCTCCTCGGTTGTCGCCGTAGTTGGTAAAGCTGGCCAGTCCAACTACGCAGCCGGAAATGGTTTCCAAGACGCATTCGCTCGTGCACACGCTGGTCACCCTCATACGCACTACATCTCGGTCAACGTCGGTGCTGTGTCTGTGGATGCTCATGGCGCCCTCAAAGAGGCACAGCAAGGTGACATGTCCATCGGTGGCATGCGAGCCTCTCTCCGGCAAAACAGTGTCATGGACATTTCTTTTGAAGAGTTTCTTGCTAATATCGAATACGCAATCGATAACCGCATTCGAGACGGCGACATACACCAAACAATTCAGGGTGTCACGCACCAGTCTATGGTGGACGCTAACGATGAGCTTCTTCTTGAGAACCCCCTCTTCAGCCAGCTGTCTCATTCCCAGAAGAAGAAATCTGCAGGCGACATGCAGAACGAAAAGGTGGATGTGAAGAAAGCTTTGAGTAGCGTGAAGACGATGGAGGAAGCTGAGCAGCTCATTCGAGACGCCACGCTAGCTAAGTTCGCCGTCTTCCTTGACCGGCCGATCGATGACATCAGAGTCGATCAGTCTCTGGCCACTATTGGTCTTGACTCTCTAGTCAGCATCGAGTTGAAGAATTGGATGGTACGCACTTTCCAAGTCAACCTCCAGACATCGGAGCTGGGCGGTGCTGGCAGCATTATGGCGCTGGCAGCAACGGTCGCCTCGCGGTCGAAACTGATCCCAGACAACATCCACCCATCACGGCCACAAGAGGCTACCGCTTTGGTAGAAAAGGAGAAGGTTTCGAAAGATGACCATTCTGAAAACAACCATGACTTCTGGTGTTGCAGAGCGAGCAAGGAGCTCCCTAGGCACCCGCTTGTCGACCTTGACGAGGCAGTCAACGACCTTCTCAACAGTATCAGTCACTTCTCCCACACTCGGGAGGAATATGCGGAGCTCAATCGCAAAGCAAAAGCCCTTGCTGCGCCGGGAAGTCTCGGCCGCAAGCTGTACAATCAGCTGCGCGCAAAGGCCGATGATCCAAGTGTGGAGAGCTGGATTGCTGGTCCCCTGCTCAAGGCATTATACCTCAAGCGAAGATATCCTATTGTGCCGTTTAGCAGTTTCCTTGGAACACACTTCGACAGCGCTGTCGCGCACTCACAGGCCCAGCGAGCGGCTGCGCTTACCAGAACCCTGTCCGAGTTCAAGCGTGATCTGGATTTGAAGAAACTGAAACCTGATTTCCTGGGTGAGAGGCCGAATTGCGGCCATTCTCTGACTTGGCTTTTCAATGCCTTAAGAGAGGCCAACGTGGGCTGTGACAAGATGATGAGGTATCCTGGAAAAGAGCACGTTGCTGTATTGCGGAGGGGACATTTGTTCAAAGTATCACTGAAAGAAGGAGATGATATCGTCTCATATCAGAAGCTCAAGACTACATACCAGAGCATCATTGACCTCAACCTGGAGGAAAAGATGTGGACGGGTATTCTGACGACAGATAATCGCGACAGTTGGGGCACTGTAGGTCTTCCTCTGCCTTTGTACCGCTTGTTATACTGACCATGTCCCAGATCCGACAGAAGCTCATGTCAATGGACCCAAGAAACGCGGAATATATCAAGGTATTGGAGGAATCCGTCTTTGTGATGTGTCTAGATGACAATAGCCCTACCACTCGTGAGGAACGCGTCCGTTTCGGATACCTTGGAGACTCCTTTAACCGTTGGCATGACAAGACTCTGCAACTTGTCGTCACCGGCAATGGCTCCTCTGGTACCATCTTCGAGCATTCCATGATCGACTTTATGACCACCTCGCAGATCTCGCAAAGGTTGCAAGGCGCGATTGATACCCTGGACCCAGAAAACGACAACCTCGAACAAAACGGTGAAGCTGCCGCTGATACCGCCAGCCTGGAGGAAATCCCATTGGCGTCGACGACCAAGGAGATTGAAGCCCATATGATGATGTTGCGCGACAAGTACGCAGCAACTACCGGAGTGAAGATTTATACTCCCCACCTCGTCCCGTCCTTCGGAAAATCCCTCCTTCTCGCCAACTCGGCGCCCATCAAAGCCACTGTAGACTTGACAATCCAACTTGCCAGCCGCATATACTTTGGCTACCTCCCCGCGAGTTGGGAAACAGTCTCAACAGCGCACTACCACCTCGGCCGCCCCGAAATCGTCCAAGTAGTTCTCAAATCCGTCGTAGAATTCTGCGACGCAGCGCTCGACACGGCAGTCCCACGGTCCGAGGCACGCGCAAAGCTACTCAAAGCAGCGCGCGAATGCAATGCACAAATTGTCAAGGGCGGCGAGGGCCGTAACTACTTCCGGCTCATGGATGTGCTGGAGGTCCTGAGCCACGAGGCGCAAGACGATGGTAGTAGTGAAGGCCAGATCGTACCCGAGTTGTTCTCCGATCCGGTGTGGAAGAGGAGTTACCCGCGGTTGATCATGCAGACTATGATTGAGAAGAAGTTGGCACAGGATCCAGGGTATACGATGCAAGATCCAGAGAATGTTTGGATGAACTACACTGTGAATGAGGATTCGTAAGTTTATCCCTCACAAATCCGCACTCCCACTCGCGGAGTGGGAAATAGACATGGTGTTAACACATATGCAGGCTAGAGGTGTGTTTCGTCGCTCCGCGAACGGGCGCTGAGCGATTCAAAGCCGCACTCGATCGAGCCGCGGATATTATCAAGACTATTGTCCAGCATAAGGAGACGCGGGAGCTTCCAAACTGATATCTTCAGCATTCAGGACGGAGGAAGTGGTGTCAGACTTGTGAGTAGGTGTCATGGTAGCGCTGCAGGGCGTGGGCATGTGGACGGATCCATCGGATGGCGAGATATCTCTCAAAGTCTTTTATCAAATTAATCGACTTTCGGTTCGGTTTGTAGATGATGATTAGCATATTTCTGAAGTTTTCCTTTGGCGCATTGAATCCAAATTGTTTCGTTCCCTAGTGGATGGCCTAGACGAAGGGCCGCCATACTTTCTGTAACGGCACTGCCACAGGTATCAATATAGAGGTTGATTGGCTCACTTTCAACTAGAGCAAGCCAATCATCCCCATACTTAAGGCGGGACGCTAGTTCTATTATTCCAATAGCTTTTCATGGCAAGATGTCCCACAGCGTCCCAATGTCACCAGCTCGGCATTCCAAGCCATGCGACCGTCGATCTCACTATATTTTCTTTTCGATAGCCATTAGCCGTTAGAACGCGTGGAGGCAGCTGAGAATGGCTTGACTGCTCGTGTGAAAGCGTTTGTGACACGGCAGATTGGCACGACCGCGAGCGAGAACGACCATGCATTGGCAAGTCTGGCCACGCAAGGGAAAATCCAGTGTGAAGTGCCTGCGGCCTGCGGAGATAATGCCTGCGGAAACATGGGGAACCGTAGGCCAAAGCGACATATACCAGTATCCGCATTAGGTAGCTTGGTACGCTATACCGTGACTGCCATGGGCTGGGCAGCTTGATGGGTACCGACCCTCCCACTCTTCACTCTCCCGCGCATGAACAATGATACCAAACACTTATCCGTGGCAAATCATCACCAAATCCGTTGGATCTCTTTTCACGGGCCGCATGCACGTTTTCCCCACCGAGGTACAGCATGCAACCCATGATTATCGTGTCCGATTTGCGTGGTCTGTGTAACTCACTGGCCC
The DNA here is from genome assembly GCF_022343315.1 of Plenodomus lingam. Lineage (NCBI taxonomy): Eukaryota > Fungi > Ascomycota > Dothideomycetes > Pleosporales > Leptosphaeriaceae > Plenodomus > Plenodomus lingam. The sequence goes on along the minus strand of NW_027093966.1, from coordinate 635,947 downwards.
TGAACGAAGCTGAACGAACCGCCGTGCGACAAGCCCCCAGCCAATGCCTATGCTAGTTCTGTAACACAAACCTCAAGGCCGAAAATTCATTGAAAATGGACTGAGGTCATGGAGGAAACGTATTGGCGCCGGATGGGCATCATAGAAATGTGTACGGTCGTATTGTTGGGGCCCGTGTTCTTTCTTCCGCGCTCTCGATTGTCAAAGAATCATTATCTTGCGCTTTGATTCATTCATGAGCGCATGCATGGTTTGCATGTTTACTTTTTGTAGGCGATCTGGACCTGTCAGCAAAGCTGTACTTTGACAGCAATTCCAGTATGAGGCTTCCGCCTTACGAAGTCCTAATTTCTTGGCCAAGGCCAAATTATGACAGTCCTGTCACGCGAGGCAATGCGCTCGTCTTGGTGAACTCGATATTTCTGGGCCTTGTGGTTATAACGGTGGGCTTGCGCTTGTACACTCGCCTGGCCATTAAGAGATGGTTTGGCCTGGATGATGTTTTCATACTACTGGCTCTAGTACGTTTTATTTCGTGTGAGTATCAGACTGGGTAAGGCTGATAATGTATAGCTATTCACGATTGGCCTTACGGCAGTAGTCCTCCTGGCAAATCGAGATTATGGTTGGGATCGTGTAAGTGAAGGCTTTTTCGAGTGATGGATATATTCTCGAGCACTGGCTTACTCTTTTTATCAGCATGTCTATGACATTCCCTTCGACGCTCTCGTTCCTACATCAAAGATTGCTATGAGCGCCAAGGTGGTCTTTACCGCCGCTGCCACGTTCACTCGATTATCTTTACATTGTTTCTACTACAGGCTCGTAGCGGATTCAGGCAAAACTTGTAAGAGATATTTGCCGGCGCTGCCCTCCCATGTTACTTCAGCCAACAAATCTTGTCTCAGGGTTCAAGGGGCTGATTCATGCCAATGTGATATACACTGTTGGAATCTTTTTCTCGTTCACTTTTCTCTCCATTTTCTGTAAGTCTGTTTGGATGGAGTCCTATCACCATATACTGACTATATATGCCAACAGTGTGTGATCCTGTGAAGAATTATTGGGCTCTGGGGGCACCGGTTGATAGCTGCATGGATGAGGGATATGTTACACTTGTGTGTGGCATCATCAACTGTGTCGCGGACTTTGCGACGACTATTACTCCGATGCCCCTCGTTATAGGAGTACGTTTACTGACCTACAGTTCATTTCGATCATAGCTGACCAGAATCAGCTCCATATGCCACGTCGTCAGCGAATCGCTGTGGCCATCCTGTTCGGATTAGGTATGATCGTCACTGTAGCCGGTATAGTCCGCACATGGTACATATATATTTCTCTCGTCAAGTCATCTGATCAGACATGGTACGCGTATCCATTATGGATAGCTGCCGCTGTCGAAATCGATCTGGGAGTTGTGAGTTGAACTAAACTTTCTCTTCTCGCCCCGCTAAATTATGCAGATATGTGCATCCGCGCCCGTTCTCCGTCCTCTCCTATCCAAAATACCTTTCAGTCTTTCTGGGACTTTTTCTCGAGGAATATCTCTTGGACGATCCACTGGCTCGACAACAAGTGCACAAACTCACCGTCGATCAGGGAACGCGCCAATTGCGTCCGCAACGTCTTCAACTGGACAGTCCGAGACGCTCCACAGCATCCCAGAACTTGGCAGTGACAAGGTAAAGAGGTATGAGCTCAGACATTGGGATGACGAGGAAAGGCGTATCATGGCCACTGAAGAGGTCACACGCGGGAGCCAGGAAGCCATATTGGATAATGAAGTCGCAAACGACGAGCAACCAAAACAAGGAATGGCACGTCTTTGGCAGAAGATCAAAAAGAGCGAATCAAATCCTGATATGAAAGACGACATGACTATCACGCGGACATCGGAGGTCGAACTGCAAAGTGAGCCAGCGATCACTCAGCAACTTAGAGGTTATCCACAAGTGCGATCGCAGCAAAAATTACAGGGTCCGGCTTCAGCACCGCCGATGGTGCCTTTCAGGTCAGAGCACCCCTGAATGCACAGCAGAGTATCGGCGAATGCATATGCACATGCATTGCGATAAATCTCGCATGGATACGACTTACTACTTGCTTCCCTCGGCGTTCATGCATAAACACTTCTTGCGATCTGAAATCACACTCTATCCCAACACTTCACTCGTGCATTAACGTCCATATTCAACCTGGCGTGGCTCACCTTTACAAATCATTTTCCGTCCGGCCAGCCCCTTTTGTCTAAAGACTCAACACATCAAGTAAGCTACATTTCCACGAAAAGGACCACCCCGTACTGCAGCAAGGCTCAGTTTTGCACAAACGTCACGGGCAATACGAACCCGGGACCAAACACTGAAGGCGAACTCATCTAGGAAAAGACAAGGCCTCGTGTACGTCAACGAAAGAATCACAGCAATTCCAAGGCGTATACTTGGTCAACGTCTTCGCCAGCAGACAACACAACACAAGGTCAAACATATTCCGCCAGCTTCTCATCCTCAGGGTACGCGGAGATAGAAGTATACCAGCTACCGCGCCTCACCTCTTTTCTTTCCAGTCACGCGAGCTTCTGCACTTGAAGGATCGTATCTGGCTATGATACATCGAATTTGAACAGGGACATATAGAGAGACAAGGGCACTCAAGATTCCACGTCTTGCGCCCACACGGCAGGAGAAGCGGACACGCTTGTTCCAGTATGTGTAATACAGCGAGTAAATGCGACTGCGAAATATGCCCAAGGAAAACCAAATACATCAAATAAATGCCTTGATGGCTATCCACCATGGGTATTCTAAGCTTGTTGGACTTGGGGTCGGCGGTAGCGCATGCGCTTGATATATTGCCCATCCTCGAGATTGCGTCTTGGAAAGTCCAACTTCTTTGTAGGATAACGATATCAATACAAATAAATCGTACTAAATCCCATTATTCCAGTGCCTACAGGGCGGTTCTTTAATGAAAATTTTAAATAGCATATCACACGCTTATAAAATACCCTTCAACCATGTCTCTATTACCTAACAAAGTCTTACAACAGTACGCCTTGTCACGCGTGATGCTAGATACCATAGCATAGCACTCCTGGTGACAGTCTTCCGATGCGCCCAATACCTTGGGTACACAACCCCATTCCTATCCCCATCCCCAACTCCAGCAGCCCCTCACCGCTACCGACAAAACTCCAAAAAGCGCCCCAAACCCAGTCATATCGCCGGTTATAATATGCCACCCAACTCTATCTCTTGCAGCATGCAACTCTCCATGCTCAATACTGATAAAGTATGTGATTTGAAATATTCATTGCTCGTAATTGAAGGCGTCCTTTTGGTTTGTCCAAATGACAAACTCGGATATGCTGGGGCAGAGAGGTGGGATTGAGGATTGTGAATTTGGGTACTAGGGTTGATGGGGAGTCGATGGCGGGGTGGTTGATGGTTGGAAGGAAATAATGCATTTGGCTCAGTGGACATTGTTATTGCGCAGACTACTTCTTTAAGTGAGAGACAGGATTTCGGTTGATGATTCAGAAACACAAGTCCCTCATGTTGCAACAAGGATGGATCTGTGAGTGCGAGAAGTTGTTACTGGATATTCATATGGGATCAAATTTCAGACGTCGTCTTAACCATTATCACATTTACATGGCGACCACAACAATAACTACCAGACTCAACTGCACCACGAGGTTTGACGGTTGGGGAGTTGCAGTAGGCATATTACTGACACTGAACGGCACGTGGACTTGGAATCGGGACTCGTTATGATGTTTATTGGCGTGAGGGGTTACTCATAGCCATAATGGCACACCACATGTCTGCACCATGATATCGCCGCTTTCAATGCTTATGAAAGTGCAGAAGAGAGAATAAGAGACCGAGAAACCACGCCGTTGACCATCCGTATCCCATTTTGCCGCATTGCACATCAAGCCACCCTGCTCTCGCTTAAATCGTTGTCTCGTACGGTACAGGTGTGATGTTCTCGGGCTTATTGTCCGCCAAGCTGATGGTCCTCGCGCCACGGGGTTGGACGGGAATGCGCTTGAGCTGCTGGGGCTCGCCAGTCTCCTTTGCCTTTTGTTGCGCGGCGAAGTTGGCCTTGACGCGCTTGAGGAAGTCCTCTCGCGAGCGCGAGTGGCGGACGTGCTCGATGCGGACGTTGATGCGCTTCTCCATGTAGCGGTTTCCGACCTGCTTCTGGAGAATGACACCGACAGCAGACTTGGTGACGTTGTAGACGATACCAGTCTTGCCGTGGTAGACCTTGTAGGGCATACCCTTTTGGACGGCACCTGAAGTGGGGATTAGTGACTGCGCTGTATGTCTCTCCAATGGTCAGGGCGTGTGGAAGTGCGTACCGTTGGCTACGACATCGACGATATCACCAACCTTGTAGGTCTTGAGGTAGGTGGAGAGCGGGATCATTCCCTTCTTCTTGAAATCCCTCGAGAATCTGCCATGGCGTTAGTCATCTCTCCCTGTCTCTCGTTTTCTTCGGCGAGCTATTTTCGCAGAGGCAAAGGGAAAACATACGCATAGCGCGTACCCGCGCGGAGACCGGCTGCGTGACCCATTGTGTGTGTTGTTGGGAGTTGGTGATCGTGTCGTGAAGTTCGGCGTGATGTTCAATTTGCTGCTGTGTCGGAAGGTGCGAATTCCCTAAGCGAGGTGGTGGCCCGTGCATGCCACTTGCGCCCACCGACGAAATTGTGCCCCAACTTTGACGAACACCACGACTCTTCCCTTCCTCCATCGACAACCACAATGGCGCCCCGTTCCTACTCCAAGACGTACAGCGTCCCCCGTCGTCCCTTCGAGTCCGCTCGTCTGTATGTATCCCACGGCCACTGAGCCAGAGCTTGCTCTGCTTATGTCTGGGAACTCCGGTTAATGTTGGTAGGGATACCGAGCTCAAGCTCGTCGGCGAGTATGGTCTGCGCAACAAGCGCGAGGTCTGGCGTGTCCAGTTGACCCTCTCCAAGATTCGTCGTGCGGCCCGGTAAGCCTCTCCTTTGCAATTGCGCGTCCAGTGAGAGGATTCATAAATGCTCTCTTTTAACCTGGTACACGTCCGCTAACACAAGTGGTACAGTTCGCTCTTGACCCTTGACGAGAAGGACCCCAAGCGCCTCTTCGAGGGTAACGCCTTGATTCGCCGTCTCGTCCGTGTCGGTGTCCTCGACGAGTCCCGCATGAAGCTCGATTACGTCTTGGCCCTGAAGATTGAGGACTTCTTGGAGCGCCGTCTTCAGACTTGCGTCTACAAGCTCGGTCTCGCCAAGTCCATCCACCACGCTCGTGTTCTCATCCGCCAGCGCCACATCCGGTATGCTCCAGTTTCTCATTCTCAAAAGGTGTGTCACTAACAACGGAACAGTGTCGGAAAGCAGATCGTCAACGTTCCATCCTTCATGGTCCGCCTCGACTCCCAGAAGCACATTGACTTTGCTCTGACTTCGCCATTTGGTGGCGGCCGCCCTGGTCGTGTCAGGAGGAAGAAGGCCAAGGCCGCCGAAAAGGGTGGTGACGACGATGCCGCCGAGGAGGACGAGGAGTAGATTATGCCCCAAAAGGAATGAATCATGGATGATCGGCGTTGGGCATGACGGGATGGAGCTTTCGAGCATTTGCTCTGTCTTCAAATTAAGGATATCCTGCCGGGTTACGGCTGGTGGACGATCTACATACACTTCATGTAGTTTCTGTCTGCCCAAAATCTTCAATTGCCATCATCTGCTCTCTGCAGTCTATTCCAAGTGACCTCATCCATGTTGCCCATGTCTCTAATTTCGATATTCGTGCGGTCGGTCATGGCTTGTTGAAGCAGCTTCATCCTTTTCTTAGCGTACTTCATGAGATGATTCAGCCGTGAACTGCTACCTTGCTTGCGGATTCTAACAGTTGGCAGTCTTGAGACATCACAGCAGGTAAAGATAGGAGTTTGGCAATGAGTAGTAGCCTTATCATACATGTGCTGTATCAATAAGCTCCAAGCTCCCTCTCTACTCATTTCGCGGCAGCATCTTGTTCGATTTCCAACGGCACCTCCTTGACCTTCTTCACCACCTTTGCCGGCTGCCCCAAGGCAACACTAAACTCTGGAATATCCCTCGAGACCACACTCATTGCCCCAATTGTGCACCCCCTCCCAATCGTCACGCCCGGCAAAATCACCACATTCCCGCCAATCCAGCAGTCATCCCCAATCGTCACCGGTCGCCCATACTCGATATTATCCCTGCGACTCTGCACCTCGGCCTCATGCGTGGCAGCAAAGATGCTCACATTGGGCCCAAACATGCAGCGATCACCAATCGTCACGAGACTGCAGTCTAGAATCGTGAGGTTGAAGTTTGAGTAGAAGCGTTTGCCGAGGGAGATGTTGCAGCCGTAGTCGATGTTGAAGGGGGGTTCGATGATGGTTTCGTCGTCGGCGATGTGGCCGAGTGTTGTTTTCAGGGCGGCGAGTCGGGTTTGGGTGAGGGTGTCGAAGGCGGTGGTGGGGTCTTGGGAGGCGGAGCTGGGGAATTCGGTGTTGTATTTATGGGCGAAGGCGCGGGCGCGGTAGCGGGCGCCATTTAGTTCGGGGGAGAAGGCGTTGTAGCTAGGGTTTGGTGGTTAGGTTTAGGAGGGATTGAATCTAGGGGGCAGATTCGGTGGTTGCGGGGATGATGGATAATCGGATTGGCAGGGCAGATACATGGTGGTATATGAATTAATGGCGGCTGAGCTTGATAGAGATGTACATACAGCATGCCAGATATCATTTTCTCTACAGTTGGACGTTATTATGTTGGCTCCATTCACATTTCCCACACTGCCTGTACTTACCATACTCCTCACACCAAGGCACATGGTTCAACTTTCTCGCCTTTTCCAACTCTTGCTCATTCTTGGTCGTGGCTGCCATCCTGGAATTGCTATGAACCTATTTCTTAGAGTTTGATTGGAGGCTTCCTGTTAATGTCTGATATCTCGATGGTCTGCTCACACGTTTAAGTAGCGAGGGGGCAATTGCTTAGTGGGGTAACTAAGTTCTGGTCTTTGGTATCGATTTGGCAATACTTCGCATTCTCTAGCGTAACTCGCACTTTTTGGCCAAGCCCTGTAAGAGTGCCACACTGCAGTTACAGATGTTGCATTTCCTATCGCGCTCGCAGACGAAAATGCTCACGCTGCACGCCGGATCGCATCGACTTCTGACCAGTCACAGTACATTGGTGCCTGAGATGAAGTATTTGGTACTTGGAAACGGTGTTGCACGAAAACAGATTGTTTTCTCCAAGTGCAAAGCAGATAATATGCCGTTGATATGAGGCGTAGCAATCGACAATTGCTCCAGGGCCGTGTGAATGGTCTCGTGACCCCATTCACGGCTGGCGGAGAGTTGGTGATGTCGGTGAGGAACGAGATGGCAATTAGCGAAGGCCTAGCGTCTTGGCAGTCCCCATCGCCCACTGAGGGTTTTCGAACGCCTCACCCCCTCTCACTTTGCAAGCCGTCCAGCGTTCACGACTCTCGCGCCCAATCCATCGACTTCAAGCAACCATTAACACCCAAAAAACTCGACACTTCCTAAGCCGTCAATATGGTACGTCTGAACCTTTGCGGGCCCCCCAGAGCGGCACAGCAAACTTTCCCAAGCGGGCACACGAGTTGTGTCGAACTTCGCCACGCAGGCCGACAATTCGCAATTTTGCTGCTGTCTCGCCTGCGCAAATATCGATTTCCAATGGATATTGAAAGCTAACACCCGTCTCAGGTTCTCGCAGTTGACCTTCTCAACCCTACCCCGGCCGCGTACGCTCCCACTTCCCCGAATTTCGATAGCGACATGCGACTAACAGGCGTCCAGTGAGGCCCGCAAGCACAAGCTCAAGACCCTCGTGCCCGCTCCCCGCTCATTCTTCATGGATGTCAAGTGCCCCGGGTGCTTCACCATCACCACTGTCTTCTCGCACGCAAACACAGTCGTTGTCTGCCAGGGCTGCTCGCAGGTCCTGTAAGTCAATAGTTGTTCTGGGGATAGCGATGAGGCATGGCTAATACAATACACAGGTGCCAGCCCACTGGTGGCAAGGCGCGGTTGACCGAGGGTTGCTCTTTCCGAAGGAAGTAGATGTTTGGCCGTGAAGACAGCGTAGGGTTGGATGGGTTATGATGACGACTAGCATGGTGCAGGGACGTAGATCTCATTGGCACCGATCGACTCGACCGCAGGATAGAAGAGGGATCTTTCGACTCGAGTCAATGCAAAAGTCAAAAACGGGAGTTCCGGATATCTAGCGCTGATGGACCACCCTTTCCTCGAATCTATTTCCTTTTGTTTGGCATGTCCTTCGATATGTGTACATGCATGTGGGAGGCGAGATGGCATTTCAGAGCCTTTGGATCAGTCGTCCGAGGTGAGGACCGGTTTGCAATCGAGGATACCTGCGCATGCTAGCGGTCCTTTGTAAATCAAAACTGTCAATTCCTCATGATTGCCCGAGTGCCGCCGCGATGAACATTTCGGGACTGACATTCCCTCCTCGCACAAGTTGTAATTGGCACCCCAAAGATTCGTCTTGGGATATTTCTCTGGCCAGTCTTGTCAGTGCAAACAATCGTATGACTGCTCTTTTGGTCTACAATGATCACAACGCCCCAATGGTGAAGAGCCATAATTCAATCTTCAACAGCACTCCCAGCCTTACCCAGAACAGCAGGACGGCAAGCTCTCAGCCTTGGCTCAAATTTCTTCCCCGCGAAGTGGAGCATCGTGTTCGAGACCCGATACCCTGTTTGGTGGCACTTTCTTCACCACATGACGAACAGAAGCGCACTTTAGCCGATGTCCGATAACCAGCTCCCAAGATACAAGTAGATAACACCAAACGTCCTTGGCCCATTTTGAAAGCGTCTTATATATAAGCATCTACCTTGCCCTTGACCACAACCTCTGAATCAATTGCGCCAACACGTCGCATCAAACAGCCACATCACGCGACGTCATCGCCACACTCTACTACCCACCTTCTAACCAGGCGTGTGCGTGGCTCAATTCGGTCAAAAGTAAACACTTGCTAGTCCCACCCCCCGCTGTGCGCGCGCACGACTCATCAACATTTATAGCCTACGTAATCATGGCTACTACTACCACATCAGACAATCCCCATCCCATTCCCCTGACCGAATCCGACGTCTTGGTCCGCGGCTTTCTCGCTGCAAACCCGGATCTGGACGCCTCTCTCGGGCCGGTGCAAGTCATGACGGACCGGTATACGAATGAGGAGTGGGAGGCGCAAATTCAAGAGACGGTGCGCGCTGTGCTGGCCGAGGTGGAGAGTGGGAGCAGGGCGAAGAAGGTGTATCCTGGGCCGCGGATGAGGGATGGAGAGAAGGCGTTGAGGGAGTTGAGTAAGACGATTGATCATACGGCGTTGAAATTGGATGCGACGAGTACGGTGATTGATGGGCTGTGTAGTGAGGCGAGGACGGAGGGCTTCAAGGTATGATGTGTATTTCCTCGTCTTGCTCGTATGATGCGAGCGAGATTTGCAACCGTCAACATACCAAACAAATTCGACGAACGACCCACTAACACTGCAAACAAACAGTCTGTCTGCGTCCGCCTCCCCTGGGTCCAACGCTGCGTGTCCAATCTCAAAGGCTCAGACGTCCTCGTCGCCTGCGTCGTCGGCTTCCACGAAGGGACCCAGGACACACTGCACAAACTCCGAGAAGCGCGGGCAGCCGTCCAAGCCGGCGCAACCGAACTAGACATTGTCCTCAACCACACCTTACTCACCCAACACACCTCCCCACCTCCTTCCTCTTCCTCTTCTTCCGCCTCCTCCAACACGCACTCCCATCGCTCCAAAACAAGCACAGACACCATCACCGCCCTGCCAAACCGCGACTCTGCAATCGACGACATCACCGCCGCAAACACCCTTTTAAACACCAACTCTACATCCTCCTCCCCTCCTCCCAGCACCACCTCCACCTCCACCACTACCACCAGCAACAACACACCACAAACAGACTACTCCCTCCTCTACCGCGAACTCGCCTCCCTCCGCTCCCTCTGCCCCTCCCCCGTCACCCTCAAACTCATCCTCGAAACCTCCCAACTCACACACCCCCAAATCCTCGCAGCCGCACACCTCGCCGCCGCCGCCTCCTTTGACTTTATCAAAACGTCCACGGGCTTCAACGGCCACGGCGCCACCCTGCCACACGTTCAGCTCATGGTTGCTGCCGCAGAGTCGCTTGCGAAACGCGGGGTTGGGTCGAGGAAGCTGCAGGTCAAGGCGAGTGGTGGGGTTCGCGATTTGGATACCGCGGTTCAGATGTTGGAGGCGGGGGCGACGCGGTTGGGGACGAGTAGTGGGTTGTGGATTATGCAGGAGGCGAGGCGGAAGGCGGGGGAGGGGAGGAGGATGGGGTCTGGTGGGGGCATGGAGACGGATGAGGATGAGGACAGGCCTGGGGGTGGGGTGACGAGGCTGTATACGGATGATAGTTCGTATTAGGTTTTGGAAGCTGGGTACGTGTAGTTGCATGCAAAACATGACAATGCATAAAAATCAACCATGCAATTGGCCAATATTTAAAAAGACACAACGTGTATAATTTACGATATCGAAAATGTGCCTTTTTCGCCACCTCTGCTCCACCCTCTCAAAGACACACACATATCCAACCACAAGCCCCGTCTACGTACAACAGGGAAGAAAGGTAATCCAGCCAAAGCCGGCGCAAAAACATGTACAATAAAAGATGCCATGAAGTGTAAACCACAGCAATAATAGTAATGTCAAGAAGAGTGCAAGCGAGGCAACCAGAGACGTCTACATCAACGCCAGGCGCCGGGAAAAAGAAAGAACATTAAACGGTAAACTATACCATTTTCCCCCGGCCCCAGCCACCAATCCCCATTTTATGTAGAAATGAGCGAGACGAGAAATCGGTCTGCACGGGTCCAGATCTTTTCGGATGCGTCGAGTTTGAAATAGCGAAATCTGTCCACGTTCCAGGAGAGGTACAACTTGATGGACTGTAAAAAGCGAGGCGCAATTCTCCCTTCTGCTAAGGAAACAAAGAGGTCAAAAATCAGCCAACAATGATGATTTCTAGGCGGTCAAGGTACAGGGAGATGGGGGACGATCGAGGATGGGGGGGGGGGGTTGCAGGTCTAGTAGTGTCGGGTATTGATGTGTGCTTGGGTATGACGATAATAGCGAATTAAGAGTGCAGGGGCAAGGTATGTTCGTGAAGATGTGGACAGGCATGGCGGTATGCTCAGAGGACAACACAACCTCCGCTTTGGTCTTTGCCAGACTTGACTTGTAGCGCGACACGGGCGGCTTCGGTGAAGGCCTCGTTGACGCCTCGGTTCTTCATGGCGGAGCATTCTGTATATCATGTCAATAGGCATTCTCGCCTTGCAGCAACGGCACGACATACCGAGGTATCTGAGTGCCTTGATCTTCTCTGCCATCTTTAGACCCTCCTCGTAATCGATGCAGGGTTTCGCGGGTTGACCGTCCTCGGCATCATCGTCCTCTCGTTTCCGTAGATCGCACTTGAGGGCCACGAGGACGAGCTTGACGCCTGGGCAGTTCTCTGCAATCTCACCCACCCACTTCGTTTCTACATTTTCGAGCGAGTCCGGTGAGTCGACCTGTACTATGTTAGGTGCGGCTCGGTAGGGCGGGAGGCGGACAGTGGTACTGAGAAGCAGAGCATGATTGCGTGGGTGTCATCGTAACTGAGCGATCGCAATCGGTCAAACTCTTCTTGTCCGGCGGTATCCCACAAGCTGAGCTCGACGTGCGTGTTGTCAATGTAAATGTCTACGATGATGTCAGTATGGCGCGTCTTCGGCCTTATGGGCGGGCGCAACTGACCGTGCACATAGTTCTCTTGATGAAATGGTTAGCAAAGATACGTCAAAGGTTAATTGGAGAGACTCACCAAACACAGTTGGTTCGCTAAAGTAAGGAGAAGATCAGCCCGGAGTGCGACGGTAGCCGCGCAAAACACTTACTATACAGTCGGAAAATAACTGCGACGGATGTTAGCTAGGCCTACACGGCTCCTCGTGACCCGTCTCGACTGGGCAGGCCGGGATATGCATACCCTCTTGTGAAGACATTAAGCAACGAAGTCTTGCCGCATGCACCATCGCCGCTGTAACACGTTCGTCAGCCTACTGATGTCGCATCCTCGGTTCCTAGACGAGATGCAGAAGACGCGCCGAATACAGCAGACGTACAGGAGGACTAGCTTGCGCTGCACGGACTTGGAGCCGCCGCACAAAGGCATCGTGAAGGTTGAGTAAGGGAGGGTCCGCGGGCGTAGTGGTGTCGTGGGCTCGAGCGATGAGAGAGAGCGGGCGCGTCAGTGTAACCAGAAGATGCGAATTGCCGTCAAGGAAGGGGGGGGGGAGGTGCGGGGGAGAGTGCGACAGAGGTCCAGAGTCGCACGGCAGCGTCGGGGCCAGAGAGGAAGAGGAGGAGGAGGAGGAGCAGTTGGGGAAGCGTCGTTGTCGAGCGAGCCGAAGGCGGTCCCAAAGACTGGGCTGGGCTGGGCTGAGGGTGCAGCAATGGTGATGGAGATCCAAGACCCGCGCTCCAACGTTAAGCCTGTTCGAGCATTAGAGCCGCTCGCCCTCATCAACAAGCTCCACCACCAGAGTCCGCGACCGACCGGGAATCTGGAGCGTGGCGCAGTGCAGATGCCGAGAGGTGGGCGGAGGGGGATTGCGCCATTGCGTGTCTTTGGGGTGTTGTACCCAGGTATTCAGGCAGATGATATGCACTCACAATCTATCGTGAAATGAAGGCTGAATGTAGGAGATAGGATGGATATCAGTGCATTGAAGGAAGACTTTTGGGGTATTCCAAGTCGATGCAGAACCAGAAGAAGGAAATCGCAGTGAATGAAGGGAGGGTTCTGACGACGAAGAAGAGGAGGATGAAGAAGAGACAGAAGAGACAGAAGAGACAGAAGAGACAGAAGAAGAAGAAGAAGAAGAAGAAGATGGTGATGACGAGCCGTTGAAGGATGATTATTGATCCAAGCAGCAGGAAACGGCGTAGGGACCAGCTGTTCGCGATCCTGGGAAGGTGCAAGTCCTGACATGGCCCAATGAAGAAGGTCGGTCGATCGACGGGGGGAAATCATGGGGACGGAATCATCGTCATGGGAATCCATTCACTGCATACATCAATACTATGAATACACCCTCACGTGCCATGTGTTAAAGGCATCATGGTCTATATCATCCATATACAGTAGGCATCAGGTCAGAGGGAATAGCATCGTGGGCCGACGGTGAAACTGCTTGGACATTCCAAACGCCGCCTCCTCTTCATGGCCTTGTTGTCAGCTATCGTATCTAGAGAGTAGGCAAGTTATTTGTGGGCGAACCTGGGCTTCATTACTCTACCGGGGGATTTACCCTGTAGCCCCGTCTACATGACTGCATATTGTAGGAGAGAGGAGAGGTTGAAACTTCGAGCCTAAGACTACCGGTATTTCACAGCTCTCTTTTTCCTTGTAGTTTACTTTTCTTTTTTTTTTCTGTTTTTTTTTCAATTGACGTGCTTGTCTGAAGAGCTCTACAGATGACAGGGACATGGTATGGGGTATCTTATCTATACATGTAACTATCTTAAATCCATATGTGTGTGCATGTATTGTGCAATCCTCCCCCCGCGGGTTGCTGCTTTCTCGAGGTGCAATGCCCATGCGATGGAAGCGGACTAGTCACAGTGCGGGGCTACGCCGCGGCAGCTCTACTCTACCGGTACAGGCAGGCACCACCACCACCACCACCAATACCACTGCTGCTACAACAGCCCAGCAACCTCACCAACCTCACTTGCTTCAACCTGTCTCTTGCACCAACCTTTGTGCATCTGACTGTCACCTATTCTTTACCGCTTCAAGTCTCCACTCCTGCCGTGTCATCGTTACAACCTACAAACACAGCTATATTGCACTGTAGCCATGTCTGACGATGATGATTTCATGCAAGACTCTGGTGATGAGGAGTAGGTTGCGCCTGCAAACACGAAGATTACCGGCTAACTTCTATCAAGGTATGATTTCGAGTACGAAGACGATGATGACGAGCAGAGCGGCGACGTCGACATTGAAAATAAATACTACAATGCGAAGCAACTAAAGGCCGACGATCCCGAAGCGGCCATTGACGAGTTCCTTGGTGTGCCTGCACTCGAACAGGAAAAGTCGGATTGGTACGAGAGAATACCGTCTTGACGAGTGAATACGCGCTGACGTGCTCGCAGGGGATTCAAGGGCTTGAAGCAGGCCATCAAGCTCGAGTTCAAGCTTGCGCGCTACGACCAGGTACACTACCAACTGTCGCAGCCAATGCCCGAGGTCACAGCTCACATTTCTCATAGGCTGTAGAACACTACAAGGAGCTGCTTACCTATGTCAAATCGGCCGTCACGCGCAACTACTCTGAAAAATCAATCAACAACATGCTCGATTTTATAGAGAAGGCTGCAGAAGATGCAGACGCGTATCGCTGCATGGAGAAGTTCTATGCCCTGACGCTCGACATCTTTCAGAGTACCAACAACGAGCGGCTATGGCTAAAGACGAATATCAAGCTTGCAAGGCTGTGGCTAGAGAGAAAGGACTACCGCCAATTAACGGAGAAACTTCGCGAGTTGCACAAAGCTTGCCAGAAGGAAGATGGAACAGATGACCCGAGCAAAGGCACATACTCATTGGAGGCCTACTCGCTCGAGATTCTCATGTATGCCGAGACCCGGAACAACAAGCGTCTAAAGGTGAGGCTGTTCCCGATCTGAGCACATGTGCATACATCTGACGCTATGACAGGCATTGTATCAGCGCGCACTCAAGGTCAAATCGGCGGTTCCACATCCCAAGATTATGGGTATCATCCGGGAATGTGGAGGCAAGATGCACATGAGCGAGGGCAAGTTGACCCCCCTTTGTTGCCCCCCTATGCCAACCCCATCGACGGGTGCTAATCCGCTGCAGAAAACTGGAAGGGTGCGCAGAGCGACTTCTTCGAGAGCTTCAAAAACTACGACGAGGCCGGCTCTCTCCAGCGTATCCAAGTATTGAAGTATCTAGTACTGGCGACCATGCTCTCGGGTTCGGATATCAATCCGTTTGACTCGCAGGAGACGAAGCCCTACCAGAACGATCCTCGCATCTCAACCATGACGGATCTGGTTAACGCCTACCAGCGGGAAGACATCCATGAATATGAGAAGATCCTGCAGAACAACAGGGATCTACTTCAAGATCCGTTCATCGCCGAGAACATTGATGAAGTTACGCGGAACGTGCGCACCAAGGCGGTCGTCAAGCTAGTCGCACCTTATACCCGGTTCACGCTGGCGTTCATCTCGAAACAACTCAAGATCTCCCTTCCCGAAGTCCAGGAAATTGTAGGCTTCTTGATCGTCGACAAGCGGTTACGCGGCAAGATCAACCAGCAGAATGGAACGGTGGAGATCGAGAGTAGTACAGACATGGATCGGGTGCTTGCGATGAAGGAGTGGACGACGGCCATTGAATGTCTGTGGAGTACGGTCCTGAACGAAGGCGAGGGCTTCAAGTCGGACGAGAGTGGTTCTCAGTTCACGCCTGGTGGGTCCGGCGGCGTGGGATGGAGTCAGACGGGCCCTGGGAACAAGCCTGGGAGAGCAAAGGGCAAGGGCCTGTCGGGTCGAATGGCCGGAATCGCAGGCAAAGGATGACTTGCAGCGTCGGTCGCGAGTGGTTCACAAGACCTCTATCTGGGTACTCGGGCGACCACGGGACTTGAGCCGTTACACATTACCGTCACCGAGGCCTTTTCCTTCTGGACGTCTAAGACATGCGGTCAGGTTTCCTCAAAGCAAGTGGCAGACTTGGTCCCATCGGGTCGCACAAGGCAAGAGTTTCCTCCCACATGAGCAGCAGGCGTCTCAACACGGCGGTTGAGGGGCGGACTTGTTCGGCTACACAGGTCGGGGAGGGGGGGTGGGGGGTGGCTATCTGCCACAGAGGTGCACAGGCAGTCATCAGCGGTTCTCTTGTATGTAACATGGCCTCGTTTTCTCGTTGCAACCCGCCAAGAATACCGAGGGTGTGGTCATCGCGGAGGCCTGCAGCCACTGTACGCCCCATTCGTGGATGCTGGTCAATGTGGTGGATTGAATCAATGTGACGCCGTGATTGTCGCGAACCTTTTTTTTTCTTTTTTTCGCTCTTCCTCTCGATACTGGTAGTCTGGATACAATGAGGGTAGAAGCATACTACCCACATACCACTACCTCCTCTCCTACTACCTACTACCTACTACCTACTACCTACACTGCCTACATGCCTCTGATCCGAAGCTAGGTTCGGGGAAGCGGGGCAAGGACGAGGGTC
Organism: Plenodomus lingam; assembly: GCF_022343315.1. Lineage (NCBI taxonomy): Eukaryota > Fungi > Ascomycota > Dothideomycetes > Pleosporales > Leptosphaeriaceae > Plenodomus > Plenodomus lingam. The sequence continues at coordinate 619,514 of NW_027093966.1, read as the reverse complement.
TGAGCCCAAGCGAGACGCACAGCTAATTAAATGAATGGCAAAGCTTCCCAAGTTCCCACCACTCTCTCCCACGCAACCCGCACACTCCCATGTCACCTTCACAGCCCTGGTTCGTTCAAGTTTGCGACGCCGAGCGTGGGGACGGCAACTGTCCAGGTCCCTCTCCACTCCAAAGGTTATCGTGGCGTGCCAAAGACGAGATTTCCTTTATTTTTATTGTTCTGTCGCGAGAGCGCCACGGGAGTGCGAAACGAATCATGCAATGCAGGCGGCCACTGTGACAGCAGCGTTCGACTGCGCGAGAGAGAGAGAGAGTGTGTGTGTGTGTGCTAGAGAGAGGGCCGTCTGGGCTTGTGTGAGATGGGTCAGAGGTCGGTCGCTTTTTCTCTGCGCCATGGGGAGGGGGAAGAGGTCCCACATTTGTCCATGATGCTGTGGTGGTGACTGCATTCCACTGGGTGACACGGCATCGCTGATGAGCAGGTCGATGGCTTGCCGTATGCAACACCAGCCTCACGCTCCGCTTATGGGTTCCAGACGGTGTTCAACTGCCCCATTGCCCCCCCCCCCCCCCGTAGGTATCATAGGTACAATCATGGATCCCTGCTCGGCATCAGATCATGATTGCAGTCTCGTGACTCTGTGGAAACCAATGTTGTTCCCAACCGCCCACCATGGATATCCATTGGCTGTGATGTGATGGAATAGGAGAGAACTGGTGTGGGTCCTTGATAGTTCCGAGATTTTCCTGAAGCCCCGACACCTACCACTAGGTAGAGAGGAGGTTGGAGTTGTGGGAGGGAGAAAGCCAGTGTGTAGTAGAGTAGTACCTACTCCTGTACTCTCGTCTCTAGGTACCCAGGCGCGCTTCCCATGTCGGCTTCCCCCCATGTCGGCTTCCCCCCATGTCGAGGGACCTTGCGTGATGTTTGGCCATTGCCGCGCTCATCGCAGCCCATGGCAGCGTTTTTCTTTTGCTCGAGGGTGCTGGTGCCAGGCGCTGGGGAGGGTGGAGTCCGCCCTTGGGAGCAGGAATGGCCCTCCCTTTGTGTACGCGGTGCGGTGGCCTTCTCCTCCCTCCGGGTTTCACCTGCGGTAGCCCCATTGCTCGCCGTGCAGGAGGCGCATTTAGCAGCAGGAGATCGATTCTGTGCTCCTCCCCGTCTCCCAGGTCCTCGGTGCAACAAGAGACTGGCCGTTTCATAGCGCCATGCTCAATGGGTAGCAGAGCGCTTTCGTGCCTGGCAGCCAACCTGAAATGCCCACTGGCACCGTCGTGAAGATCCCCTCCTTGTCTCTGCCATATATTGGCGCGCCCCTGGAAGCCCGGTGGGTATCACAGCAACGACACAGCTTCCAGCCCACGACAGCCGCGGCCACTTGCAACCTACTAATACCGCTGCTGCCCTCGCCAGCAGCTCGTGGACGAATTGCTGCTTGAGATCGATTGTTGCGTTGCCGAAGCGCTGTGGAATCTTGCCGTCCAATTGCTTGCCATCGAGGCCAGTCACGCTGCCACTCTGCTTGCCCCCGGGGCTCACACACACGCACACATACTGGGAGTGCAACACACATCGCGCGGGGGGGGGGAAAGAAAAGAAAGGATAGCATTGCCCTCGCACCTCGCCTGGAACGACTTGACTCCTCTTTCTTGTTCTCTCTTGCTTTCTTCTCTCTTCTTTCTTCTTCTGCTTCTTCTTCTTCTACATTGCCCTGTCACACAATACCTACAATACATTCACGCAACACATAAGACGCGCACACACACACACACACACACACACACACACACATCGCCCGTGCGAGTACATCATGAGCAGACAGCCGGTCATGACGGGCTATCATGCTCAGCGACAACATCACCTCTCGCAGCAGACGCATCCACACCACTATCGCATCCCGGTCACAAGCCACTATGACGGCGGAGGAGGTGTGGGCATGGGTATGGGCATGGGAGTGGGAGTGGGAGTGGGCGTGGGTGTAGGCGTGGGCGTGGGCCATTCAGGACTGGCCTTTGCGCGGCCGCTACCAATGCGCGCCCCGGTCCTCCCTCCCGCGGCCTTTAACCAACACACTGGCCAACACCACCACCAACACCACCATCCACTTCAGCAACAGCAGCAACAGCAGCAGCAGCAGCAGCAGCAACAGCAGCAGCAACGGCAACAGCAACAACAACAACAACAGCAGCATCAACAACAGCAGCAACAGCAACAGCAACAGCCGCAACAACAACACGGCCGCACGCCAAACTTCAACATGGCCGACCCCGCCGCCTACATGGCTTCTGAAGAGGAGCTCGCCCACTTGCAGAAGCTATCGAGCGAGTACCAGCCCGAAACCGAGGTAAGTAGTCGTGAGTGTAGCGGAGGAAGAGCAATCTCGTAAAATCCCCCCAAGTCATGTGCATACCTGCTGACGACGACCGCCAAACTCCAGGGCCCGCTTGTCGGCGAGCGCCAGAGCAGTGCAGCCATCACGACACAGTATGCCACTGCAGATGCCGTCTTCAGAGTCAAGACGGCCGCGCTGCCCACCAAGTATGCTTACTTCCGCACCTGTCGCGGTGACGGCCATTGTGGATGGCGAGGTAAGATCCCCCCCCCCCCAACCGCCGTCTTGGCTGCCCAGTAACTCACCACATGAGCGCAGCCATCGCCTTCACCTACTTCGAGGCCCTCATCCGCACAGGAGACGCCGACAAGTTCCAGGATGAAGAAGCCCGCCTCAACTCAATGGGCAATCTGCTCGAGCAGATTGGCTATGTGCGCGACATCTGGATCGACTTTGCTGACTCGGCCTTTGAGCTCCTACGCACACTGGCCAACTCGCTGCGCAACATGGACGGCGCGGCTTCCGACATTTTACTCCAGGCTTTCAACGACCAGCAGGCTCATGCTGGTATCGAGTCGATTGCCATCATCACCTACTTCAAGGCAAGTCTTTCCTCACGTGGCCCCTTGCTCCCCTTTCCGCTGCCGAATGGCCGACTGGCCTGGCCCCCTCTCCCCTTTCCGTTACGGTTCAGCCAACTGACCTGTCCAGATCCTCGCCAGTGCGTGGGTGCAGACACATGCGGATGATTTCCGACACTTTGTCCCCATGGGCGATGTCAAGGCTTACTGCAGCAACAACATCGATCCTCTGCAGAGCGAAATCGACAACATTGGCATCGCTGCTTTGGCAGAGGCCCTTGTCAAGCCTGCAGGCTTTGGTCTAGAGATTTGGTACCTCGACCGCTCCCCTGGCGAGGAAATCAATCGCAGCTTCTACGCGGAGCCTCTTGACCACAACAACATGTCAGATCCCAATGCCCACATGCTGAGGCTCCTCTACCGACCGTGAGCCCCATCCTCCCTTGTGCCCACCCGGCCCTACTAACTCGGACTACAGTGGGCACTACGACATTCTCTACAAGGCAGAAGACGTCGCCCAGCCAATCCAACACCAGCCAACGCTGGCACAGCAGCCACTCCACGTCGCCATGGCAAGCTACACAGATGAGTTCGTGCCAACAGCATCCAACGTGGCCGACGTCATGACGATGATACCGGGAATGTACTCTGCTGGCCTCGGCTCAAGATGGCCCTCGCTCTCGTACGACTTCAATTCGAGCCCCGCACCCCAATCGCATGTCACGCCCGTCCAGTCATTCGCCCCTGTTGCGACGCCCGCCACCCCCGTAAGCTCCTCGCATCTGGAGTTTGTTACCTCGATCCATCCCACATCAGCGAGCCAGTACGACACACCAAGCGTGCACAGCATCCATCTCGACCAGCCTCCTATGTCTCTGCCGATGCACCCGCCTCCCCCGCCTGTGAGCATCGAGCGAGCAGCTCCATTGGCAGTAGAGAGAGGTGGTCCCTTCCGACCCTCCATGTACGAGTTGGAACCAGGCTTTGGCTCTTCCATGCAGGTCCAGCCGTTTCAAACGTCCATTTTTCGCAAGTAAGTCGTGCATGGATCCCACAGCCTTCTATCCCGCTCTAACCGCTCCCAGCTCTCACTACAACACCGCACATTTCTTGAATCCAGAGTTTCAGCCGGAGGAGTGGTGTCCGGATGGAGAGTATGCTGGCAACAAGGGCCGGCACAAGTCGCACTCCGCATAGGCGTCTTTCCTTGCATGCTTTTGGCTCCTCTGCGCTTTCTCGTGGCTTTTCTTCCGACATCTTAGCGGCTATTAGCGTGGCGTTTATCGAGCTTGCGTTGCTTTGCCTGCTAGTACCTGCATCTTCCCACGGCCTCACCACATTTACGACGCGCAATGACGAACCGGTATCATTGTTAATCTTTTTCGGAACATCATTTTTGTTACTCTTACATATGCAAAAGCGGCAGTGCTACCCGGCGCCTGCAGTTAATTTCGGCACACTTTATCATCCTCAGCGTTATCATCGACTACCAAATCCCTTTTTCCCACTGCGAGGGCGGAGTACTGTTATTCGTTTGCCAGCCAGACACAATTTCCCATTTTCCACAAACTGCAAAGAAGCCAAATCTCCGCAAGGATGCTTACGACTGTGACGAAAAAACCAAAGACTATCAACCGTCAAGGGTGAACCGACCTTAGTGTTGAACATTTCTTATAGTGGCTTTTGTTGGATTTTTTTTTCTTTTTGGTTCGTCGCACTACATATGGTAACCGATCCTCGACCCCATCATCGATAATCCCCCCGACACACGCACACACCCTTAGCCATACCAACCTCCTTCCTCTCCATTTAATGCAAAACAATATTCGGTACCGCGCGGTCTATTCATCTCCCCACCCTCTACTGAGCCCCTTTCTCGACAACCCCCTCGTCTCGTCTTCCAGCTTCCCTTGCCTCGCACCCCTACCCCGGCCCGACCCTCCCTCGCATCGCCCTGAAACAAAGCTACCCTGTCACTTGCATGCATGCATGCCAGCACTCGACGCACACCTTTGTCTGGGCCTGCGCAATCACACGCGCAGATTGGTGCTGCAATGTGCACAAACAAACCTCGGGTTTTTTTTGTCTTTTTCAGGGCTATTGGCTTGTTGATGCAATCACGCGCAATCTTTGTCAATTGGTCCTTGTCAAATCTTGGGGTGGGGGGAGGGGTACCACCGGTAAGGATTTATTCCCGGATACATTGATGCACTTTGTACTGTACTGTACTGTGGTGGTATCACGGCTTCTCTTCCACCATGTCATGCGATGGCAAACATTGACACAAGCACGGATGTGTGATGTGTGATGTGCGATGTGTGAGTAGCCGAACCCCGTAGCCAGTGTAGGTAGAGCAAACAGAAAAACAGAACAAGGACGGTGGATTCATGGGTTTAGAGGGTGGGGTTAGAATAGACGCCAATTAAAAGAGTTGACACATTTTTGGGGTTTGTGTGTGTGACTTGTGACTTGTGAGGGTGACCTTTATGCCCTCTGTGACGGTTCTAGACGGAGTGGGTAATGGGTGAGTCACGCTGTTGTAAATCCAGGACCTCCAAACCGAAGACTTGGAACGAAAACAGAGGTTGGAAAATGTCTCAAGCGTACGTATAGGGCGCGTCATTGTTTTCTTTTCCATTCCCGTTCCCGTCGTCGTGGTCGCCATCGCATCAGCCAGAAAGCAGGAAGAGCGGGCACGAAAACCAAGCATGTAGAGCCGACCGACTCCGGGCAAAACGAAGAAGATGTGCATTCTCAGTTGTGAAGGTGTGGATTATTGTTTATACGTGAGAGAGGGGAATATGTTCAAAGTCTTGGATTGCTGGACTTGGATTCCTGGACTTGGATTGCTGGACTTGGATTGCTGGACTTGTATTCCTGGACTTGGATTCCTGGACCTAAACCTCCGCTCCTATCCGTACTTTTTCACTGCTTCTCCCGCACTCCTTGTCTGTGGGTGTATCATCATGATTTGCTGTATCAAACCTCCTCGAGCCATCCCGCCTTGTCTCCGTCTATCTTGCCCCGTCTCTTGTGAATGCGGCACAGCAAACGATCAGGACTTTTTCCACGTTTGAGATTTTCAAAATGGAGCATCTGGGTTGGAGTGTTGACTGTGACTGTTAGGGAGCCTAGGTGGCTGTGTATCAAGAGTAAGAGTAGGGAGGAGGGGCATGGGGTGGTAGGGGTGTGGACCGGTTACTAGCTATCGCTCGATTTTTATCCCTTCCTCCTCCTTATCCCCTCCTATTCCCTTCCTATTCTCTCCATACCAAAAGTACATCCCAAGCCCATGCCCAAGTCATACGCAGTGAAGAATAGTGAAGCAAACGCAAACAACACCCCACCCTACCTAAACATTCCAAGCCATTATGTGTATCTCGTACAAAGTCTCGTACAAAGTCTCGTACAAAGTCTCGTACATAGTCTCGTCGACCGTATCCCAAACCTTTGTCCTACAACATAGGCTTGATTAAATAGCAGACTAGACAAACGGCCGGCCGGCTGGCTGATCGGAGACGGGGCGGGGATGGGATGTCTCAGTCCAGGGCGAGATGGACGAGTTGTGAATCCAATGGATCGGAGTCACGTTTGCATTTTCTTCGAAACGGGGTGGTGTCGGGTTCGGAAGGCGCCGAGGTGTGGCTGTTTGCGTATAGTTTGTGCGAGCGTGTGCGTATAGTTTGTCCACACATGTACTCCATGTATCTGCACACATACGTCCCCGTACACCCGTGTATTCCCCCAACGTATGACAACCCCAAGCCACACCCACACAACTGCAACCACCACACCATCTCACCGCCCGTCCCAACCACCTCAAGTCTGCAATACGGGCAACGCGGGCGGGGAAAAATGGTGGAGTGTTTGCTGTGGGAACGTGCTACGAGGGGCGCGGTTTACATGCGGGCTTGGACCACTGCATATTGAGGCAGGAGGAGGGGGGGTGAGAAAGCCGGAGTGTGAGGGGGAATGGCGTTGGGTCTTATGGCTGGCGATGGCGGTGTGTATCTTTTGTGCGGTTTGTGCGGACCTGGATGGCGACATGGTGGAGGGGATGTGGATTCGTCTTGTCGTCGTCAAAGGATACATGCATGCCTGCGTGCAATCTCAGGACCCATCGGCGCCATCGGCGTGAGAGGATTCAGATTCCGAGGATGAGGCGTCATCCATCTGCACGTCTCCGTTGGGGCGAGCAGATTGCTTTTGCGCGCGCGCCTTTGCACGAGCCGCCCGTTTCTTCTCGCGCGCCAAAAAATACGCATTCTGCTCGCGCAAGTCGGAGAGTTGGGAAAAGGTGAGTTTTTGGATGCGCTGGAGGCTGGCGAGTTGTGCCTTGACTTGCTGGAGCTCCGTCTGTTGGGCAGCAGTTGGAGGCTCGGAAACTCCGTCGTGCATACTGTCTTGGTCGAGTGCCATAAAATCGGCAGAAGCTGGCATGCCTTCCTTGGCCGACGTGCCCCACGTTTCCAACTCGGCCAGGCTTTCCTCCAACATACTCGTGGGGAAACTGGGGTGGCAGAGAGCCTCGTCAAAGCTGCTTTTGGTCGTCGATGCCTTCTCAGTAGCGGACACGTGGGCACTGCGTAGCCGACCAGTGAACTGCATGCTCAGCGTATAATTTGGCGGGACAAGCGCATTCCCACTGGCGAGTGCCGCATCCGGTTTCGGCTTCACAATGGCTTGGATCTTGAATGTCGATTCCTGCGTGGTCGCAAATCCAGTTGGCGGTAGGAATTGCAGGGTCGAGACGGGACCGGGCAGATTGACCAGGGTGGAGAGGTAGTTTGCCTTTGCAATATCCCACGACGCAATCTTGCCAGTTGCATGGCCAGACACAAGGGTGGTCCCATCCCAGCTCAAACCCAAGCTCAAAGCTCCTCCCAGCTTCTGCGACTCAGCATGGAAGCGCGTCTTGGACGAGGGTTGCACGGGGCGATGGGAGGAGGCGCTATCACGGAGCACATCGACGGCAGTGGACTTTTGCACGTCATCGTAGAAGTCTATGGTCTGCAGACTGCCGTCGCCATAGGCAAGGTAAAACCCACGGTCTGCAGGGTCCAGGATAACTGCCGTGGGTGCTTCAGGAAGCAGATACGTCCTCAGCGCCTGGCCATTACGGTAGTCCCAAACAATAGCCGACTTGTCCCCGGATATGGACACGGCAATGTTGGCATGGCTTGCGCTGTGGCCACAGGCAATGGCTGAAATGGGTCCGCGATGGGTTGAGAGGGTGTGAATGGGCGAGCGCGAGGTATCAGGCGAGAAGGCAAGAATGGCAGGCAGTGCCCACACATGAATCATAGCGTCCGAGGAGCCCGAGAGGAAGAAGTTGGACGAGGGGTCCACGACCAGACACGTCACGGGCTGCAGATGCGAAGTCGACGTCGAGACGAGGCGACCTGAGCAAATCTGGGGTTACGCATTAGAAAACAGACTGCACGTTGCAATATAATATAGTAACAACAACACAACAAGAATAAAGACTCCCACACCACAACTAACCTCCCACGCCAACACCCGTCCACTCTCCGTGCCCAACAACAGCACCGTATCCCGCGCCGCAAGAGCAATACTGTGAATCCTCTCTGGAAACGGCACAAGAGCCTCCTGGTTCCCCCTGTCGCGGCTATAAACGTGCACAACCGCCTTATCCGCCTGGGCAGCAAAGATGTGCTCATTGCTCACGGCGATGCCATTGGGCGCACTCGCGCTCTTCTTGAAGACTTGTCGCTGCGCCGCCAAGGGCTGGAATTCGTGTACGAAGATGGCGGCATCCTTTTGCACGCCCGTGTTGGGTTTTGTCGAGGCCGAAATGGCGGCCACGAATTGTTCGGTGAGCATGGCCGTGGGCGCGGTTGTTTGTTGGTTCGAATGTGTCGAAGATGCGACGACGACAATCGAAAAAAAAGTTTGGGGTGTGGAGTGGTCGAGCTTCATTTCATGTCTGTGCGTTGCCTACCTCGGTGAGATCCATCGCGCCTCCAATCAGACACGCCCAAACTCCGCATTAGTAGCACTACACTACAACTACCACCACCACCACCACCACCACCACTAAACACCCACCAACCATACCAATCCTAATCATGAATCAAGGTATACTGCATATTACAGCAATCGTATAGCCAGCCATGATATCTACCAAACTTGAACGTGATGAAAAACCCCCCATCACCACCCCTTCCCCCCCTTGAAAACAGGCACCTCCCCAAAATCACCCACACTCCACCTAACCCTCCCCTCCCCATCCAACCACGCCCCCCGATCCGAACACCTGACCCCCTTCTCCTCATTCTCCCTCACCTCATGCGCACTAACCCCAACCTCATCCCTCGCCAACCACACCACCGGCGTGCTGCTCGTATACGCCGGATTCGCATACGCCTTGGCAACCTCGTCGTCTGTATACTGCGGCTCGTCATCCTCGTCCCAGTCGCCGTCACGCAGCCAGGCTTTCATGGCCGTGTAGCTGGCGTAGACATGGGGCTGTGCGAAATGCGCTAGGGGTGCAATGGTCGAGGGCTTGAGACTTGTGCGCGAGGAAAGGCGTTGAATATGGGAATCCGCATGCGCGAGGGCCGTGGACTCGCCTTGTTCAGCTGCGCTCAGTAGAGGCGCTTGTTCATCTGCAGCACCCTCGTGCTCTGAATCCAGGGCAAGATCTGTGGGCAAAAAGTTCTCGAGCGGCGCAAAGTAGCGGTTGGTTGTATGGTTGAAGACTGCGGTTGCGAAGAGGAGCATGAGTATCATGATACCTGGCCCTGTGGCACCGCGGAGGCTGAACAGCCCAAAGAGGCAGAGCTCGGCAATGTAGATTCCTGTGAGGATTTGTTGGAGGGCGAGGGTGTAGGCGTGACCTTTGGTGTCAATCTTCGGATTGTTGGTGAAGAGGAATTGATAGCGGTAGGACCAATAGAAGATTATGAGACCAATGGCGGCAAAGCCGAGCACCAGTGGCGCGATGCACGAGTACGCAATTGCTATTAAATGGTTAGCAGAGTAAACAACTCCTCAGTGTGTGATTCACATACCAATAATGACAAAGTTACCGTACTTGGGGAAGAGCTTGCCCCATGCCATACCCTTGAGGTCGATGAAGCTGTTGTACTTCCTTCTCGGCGTGTTGTCGAATACTCGATCGTAGAAGACGTAGAAGAGTACATCCGAGTAGTTCAAGATATTACTCGGTGCATTGCTCAACGCCTGGACTACAAAATACGTAAGGTACGTATTCGACGCAGAAGGGAGACGTTCTGCAAGCAACTGCGGCACCGAGCCAGGATTCATCAAGAGCTGCGAAGCCACTGCCGCAGCTCCAGACGACAGCGTCGTAACCAAGAACACCTGCAGGACCTGAAATACGAAGAACCATTTCAGTACCCGCAGCTCAACCGTAGTCTTTGTCGCGTCTCCAAAGTAGGTGAAGATATCTGTAACAGTCAACCTCGTCCTCCAATCAGTCTCCAGAGAGGAACAACTTACTCCTGAATATCTTGGGCACCCATCTCGCCAACGCACTCAGCAGAATCGGCGGTATCAACCCACTCAGCAGACTCATAATCGACGGCGGCAACTTGTTCAGAAAGCTCAAGAACTTTACATTCTCGGCCAGATACTGAATGTTCGACAGTGCACCTACAAGGGACACCGGAATAGACCAGAACAGAATCGTAGCAATCACCAGCGTAATCGCAACGCCATCCTGCGATATTCTGCGTGCAGGCGCCAAATTCAGATTCTTCCAAATGACGTCGTTGGGCCTGACGCCTGTATACCGCGGAGTGAGTGAGAGAATGTCCGACGAGGCAATCTGCTGACACGCGCGCTGAGCAGCGACTTGTGAGCGAAATTCGACAAAGACTGCTGCTGCGCCATTCTGGCTGTCGACATTCTCGTTGGAGTCGCGGGCTTTGGTGATTTCGGCCTCTTTTTCCTTGATCTGATTGCGATAGTAATCAATGCTGTCGACTTCCTTGCCAATGATTGGCTTGTCCTCTTTGTGCGTTGGTCGCAACGACTTCTTCATTTGTTTCGGAAGATTGTCGTATTTGATGTTGCGGTTTTGATTCTTTCGAACTTCCCGGTTGATGTTCTGGATCAGCGTCATCTCCGCCGACTCTAGATCCTCCACAAGAGAGTTTCTCGCATCGACCAAGGACTGCAGCTTGTCAGCCTTGGTTGCCGGCCAAATCCTGACTGCATCATTCCCAAAAAACCGCTGCATATTCGCTTCATCCAGCGCAGCCGTCGGCGCAGCGAGATAAAGCACCGTCCTCGAAGACAGCCTCTTCGCATTCTTCTTGGACAGATTCCACGCCTGCCTCAACCCAATAAGCCACAGCCTCTCCCTCGCAACAGTGAACATGACGAACCCAAAGAACACCCAGGCCACAACAGCATGCGCATACAAGAGTTCAGTCTTCTTCACATTCCCAATCGACACCCGGTTCAGCTCCTTGCTCCTCCCGCCACCAAACCAATTCACCGGCCCCAAAATAGGCCAGGTAAGAGCAACGCCAGCCACACAGATGAAGATCAACGTGCGCATGAAGCGCAAAAAGAGATACGAGTCCAGCGAAACATGATACAAGACGAATTTGTCAGGCACGGTGCGCATCGTGTGCAGCCAGTCCCAGTACCCGGATGAGCGGTTGCGACATGGCGTCCTGTCTTTTTCTGGAATCGTACCGATGAAGGTCCTGGGAAAGTAGATCTTGGGGAAATGAGGCCTGACGATGACGAAAGCTAGGATGTTGAGTGCCGCAATGACAGCCGTGGGGATGAATGCCGCGGCTAGAGCTGCCAGTGACGAAGGACCACTTGACTGTGTGGGTAGTAAGTAAAGAAAGGCTGCGTCTGGGAGATGGAGAGATGGAAAGATGGAAAGCCAGGATTCAGGGATATACATCGACATACCGACCGACCATGCACAACCTCCCCTACATTCGCCATGATAACCTTTTGAAAATCCATCATCAAGCTCCAGCCAGCTCCACTTTCTCGCAATAAAGAAATCGGGCCCAGTTCATACCAAGCGAAAAACAATGATAAGACTTCCGTGACACAGTGTTGCAGTGAGGGTCGAGCGAGGGCTCAGGTTGCTTTGGACGCCCCCAAAGGCTGGGTGGGATATGACGTCGACGCTTGGCACACACACACACACACCGGACAGACACACACGCGCGTCCACGTGACTCAGCTGGAGAGGCAGGCGCGTCGAACAAAAAAGGTTTATCATTTGGCAGCTGGAGAAGTGCTGGGAGAGCAAAGTTGGGCAGGGGACGCGGTTTTATTACAGTATAAGAATCTTGTAGATAAGAATGATTGTACCGCGGCCAGTTACCATTTGATGGCCCTTTATTATGTTGTAATTCAAGACATGATATCAAAGTCTCCGTACCCAAGACTCCATGACCCCCTCGCCCTGAGATGGAAAACCGTGCCATATACGCCAAACAATCAAACACCAGCGCCAGACATGCAAATCAACCCCTTATCCTTACAAAAGAACCCACCACTTCCAACTTTCCTAAAGCCAAAGCAGCCACCTCACAACCCCAACCCCACATCCAAGAACCTTCTTCACACCCCCAACAAGCACAACCACTAGCCACAAGCACCACATGATCCCCACAAGCCCCCACTCCACCATCATCCACCCAAACGCCCTGATCCAACCCATCTGCCGCCGCCGCGCCCCGAGCATCCGATCAATCTCCTCGGTAACCTCCTTGACCTGCAACGGCCCTTGGGCGGATATCTCGCTTGTGATCCGGAGCGCCTGGTCGCCAGAGTCCAAGATGCGCGTCATGAGCTCTGCATCCACGGTAGAATGCAAGTCGGCGATCTTACACGCAAGTTCCTTGATGGCTTTGTCGCGGAAGGATTCCAGCGAGCTTTGCAGCGACCGCGTCGAGGCTTCGAGTTCGCGGACGAGGATGCGGGCTGCGAGCACGTGTTCTTCCTTTTTAGGGACGGGGAATAGATCGATTTTGGCGGTTGCGGCAGCACGGCGTAGGAAGTCGGGAGGTGGCTTGCGTTTTGTCTGGGCTCGGGTGCTGATTTCTTTGGCTTTGATGCCAGAGCAGAGGAAGAGGGCGCGCACACGGGCAATGTCGGCTTGGGTGACGGTGTTGGGATTGGATTTGCGTTGCTGTACTTTATCATCGTCATCAGCGATGCTCCAGTGGCGTCCGCCATCGAGAGTAGGGCGGGAACTGCTTCGAGCTCGGTTGTCTGTTGCTTGGAACTTGGTCAAGCCAGTAGCAGGGAGACCGACGAATTTGCCACCAGGCTGGGCCAGGATTTGGTTGATTCGGTCTTGACCATGGCTACGAGTCCGATCGAGAGAGGTTGTGGACGAGTTCCCGGAGATGGTACCCAGGTCCATGCGTAGTGGCTGCAGCTTATCCATCTGGGCTGACCGACTGGTCTTTCGCTCACGAGCCTGTCGCGAAATGTGGTCCTCTCCATCCTGACCAGATGCATCTTTGAAGCGACCTCCATTGACAGGGCGGAACGATGGGAGGTCAATATGGTTGCGATTTCTTTTGTCCGACGCGACACTATCAATAGTCCCGGCAGTGGCAACACGATGGATAGGTGGCGGCTTATTCCTCCTGGCCTTGGACGAAGTATCAGTATCAAGGTCAAATGAGCCGCGATCAGATGCGGTCTCCACATCAGAGTCATCTGCCCGATCCCGCCGGAAGATGAACTCTCCAACCTTGGAGCCGCCATGCTTGGCACCTTTGAAGAATCGCGTGACTGCGGAATGTGGTTCTGATGTCTCCCTCCGCCGTAATTTGTCTGGGCTTGGTAAACTGTTGACGCTGTCATTTTTGCGGTGAGCAAGAAGATTGCGGACGGCACCTGGGCCTGCCAGAATTGATGTGCCAATGTGCTTGTCCTCGTACGCTTCCTCACTGGCCTGACGAGATCGATTATTCTTTTCTGTCTCGGCTGTCTCCCGTCTGGTCTCATACTTCCGCTCCTCGCCGTGCTCGTGCGAGTGGAAGATATTGAGCTTACTGCGTTTCGTCTTCTTGTGTTCTGAGCCCGCTCGGCTTGGCGGTGGTGACATGTCAGCGCCAAAATGAGGGAAGCGCTTGGGTTGTAGCGGAGTGTTTGGTGCGGTACTATCCCAGTCTTCCAACGATGATCGTGGTTCCAAATCATCAATGGACAGCGTAGGAACCTTGCGAGCTTTGAGAAGACCCTTGTAGTTGCCATGATCTTTCCCATCAGCGTGCCCGTTGCCCACTCGAGGTACTTCAAGCGACTGTCGTGTGGTGCTGTCATTGAGCATCTCGACATGATCTCGTCCCCACTTGTCCGGCGTGTCTGGCGATGTAATAGCTGGAGTCCTCGACTGAGCTTGCTTGGCCTGTTGCTCCAAGAGCAAAGCAAGCGGCCCAGTGTTATGTTCAGGATCTTCAGGAAGACGCGACGAGCGTCTGCCAGACTCTGACTCCGAGCCTGAAGAATCCGAATCGTCTTTACTGCGTAGTCGTGAGCCCCGTCTCGAATGCTTGCCGCCTCTTGGACTGTCATTCCGCAAGACAGTCAGCAGTTTTCTCTTGCGGCCACGCTCGCTGCCCCTGTCACTCTCATCTCCAGTGCCATGGCCTCCTGCAACGTCATCTGCCCAGCTTCGTCTCCGCTTATCAGAAATTTCCTTGCTTGCACGTGGTTGAAGTAGATCCTGCTGTTTTGGCTCCCCCGGTGGGAAGATTCTACGGCCATGACGATTCTCAGCCAACAACTTATTGTCCCCCTGCTCGATCCAATGCGCATCTGCGAGCAACTCTTCAGGCGTAAAGATCCAGCCTTTATGCGGTCTTGCTGATTGCACGGGCTCAGGGGCTACTGGATGATCTGCATGCAGTTTGGGTAGCTGTACTCCATCCTCTTTCCGGTATCCAAACCGAGTAGAATGCTGCGCTACACGATCCACCCAGTCGCGAACCGCATCGACATCAGCAAACTCTTCCGAGGAATGGTCCAAGGGACGGCGTTCGCGCGCCCTGCTCCTTCGGTTGCGGATATATTGCAACGGGTTATATTCTCGACCAAGGTCAAACTGTTTGCCGGCATTAGATGGCACACGGGTGAGTTGTACGTGAGGGCTGCCGGGCATATTGTTGGAGGAAATGGTGAAGTTTGCGGGATTGCCGGCCTCTGGCTTGAGTGGTGGCATGAATTCCAGCAAGCGCAAATACTCTATCTTGAGCTCGATATAGGCGCGGGCCTTTTGGACGCGTGCGAGCGTGGCAGGCGATGGGTTGACGGTCTGCGATGCAGGGAATGCCATTGAGCCGCTGCGAGAGGGAGAGGCCTTGCCACCTCCTATCGGCGACATGTTCCTGGACGCTCTGCGTTGCTCGTTGAGATACTGGCGCAGACTGCTTCCCGCGCCATAGGCAGAAAAACTGCTTTCCCGTTGTGTTGCAGAGACACTTCTAGGCGGCTGAGGGGCCAACAGCTGAGCAGCACCAATGTTCCTCCTCCTACTCTCACTCAGGTTCAGCGCCATGTGTACCAGCTGGTTCGGATCGATTGTCGGCTGTTGTGTCGCAGGGTTCGGCGAAGGCTCCCGATCCTGCAATGTGTCTTGTGAAGCCTTAGCAGTTTTCCTCGTCTTATCCATTCGAACTCGGTCATGGGGTCTATCGTAACGCTCCTGGGAATCAGCAGAGAAGTCTCGACGAGCTGCACTCTCTCCCTCAACCTGCTTCTGTCGCGACTGGAGTGAGCTGCCAATCGGGGGTCGCTCCTGGAGGTGGCGCGAGCTGCGCTTGCCCCCCTCATCCTCCATGGCCGCCTGCTGTGCCCCATAGCCATAGCCGTCATGGCCTTGTGCACTTCTCTGCCGTGAACCACGAGCGAAATTGGAGTCTAGCAGAAACCCCCCCGACCTCCTCACGCGCTCTTTCCGCCGCGCAAAATCTCGCTCCTGAACCGAGTCCCCTGACAGCGGCCGTCCCGACTCGGGCCCTCCAGCGCCATAACTCACCCCGGTACCGGTACCGGGTCTCGATCCAACACTGTTCCCTGATGGCGACGAAGAGCTACCCTCCCCATTCACCACATACTGTCCCCCCGAGTTGCGCGACAGCAAGGTGTTCGACGAGCCAAACGGGGGCTCCGAATCCACAGAAGGGCGGCCGTCGCTCGAGGGTGCCGACATGGTCTTACGGGTTGCGGCTCTAGCTCATCGAGGATCGAGGGGGTCGCATGGCGATGACGGTGTGGGGGAATGCTGCGCGGAGCAGGGGCGCAGTCGGTGGCAGCGAGGGTGGTGGGAAAGTGCAGTGGGACACGGGCAAGTTTATGGCATGCGACTTCAGCGAGGAAAGGGCAGTCGTCGCAGCGAGGAGATGGAGATGTTTGCGAGCACGGTGTCGGCCATGGGCTCTTGTCGATAGGTAGCCCTTGGAAGTGGTCAAGATGGGTTGTGAATTGTATCAAGTTGCTAGCCACTAGCCACTAGCCACTAGCCACTAGCCACTAGCCACCAGCCACTAGCCACTAGCCACCAGCCACTAGCCACTAGCCACCAGCCACTAGCCACCATAGTCTCTAGCAGTGATTAGCACCTTGGTTATGATCGGCAGACCCCCCCCCCCCCCAAGAAAAGCCCCCCTTGCTTTCAGCAATCCGACGTCAGTCACAAATAAGCCATCTTATCCTGTCCAAACGCGCAAATACTCCCTCAACCTCTTGAGCCCATTTAAACGAGTAGGCCTGCAATTACTCTCTGCACCCTTTTCGGGCTTATCTCCACAGGGCTGACATGCTGCTAACCCAAGCTCAAGCACGTTAGGTACGGTATTCCCTACCACAGCTCCCCCAAGATGAAGTTTTCATGTCCGCCTACCTCCGTGTCTACTACACCCTCAACCCCAAAAAATTGTCTGCCGTTCATCTGACCAAAGTAAAGATACATGACATGTTGGATATACAGTGGCAGTGCTCCTTACCTCACGACTCTCCACAGACACAAACTTGGATCAGACAGAGTGGCACTTGGGAGAAATCCGAAAGACGCGTAGACCGTGATAGCCAAGAGAAAACAGGACTACTTTACCCACTACCTTGAACCTTTGTATGTCTAAGAGAGCTCTGCAGTGCATTTCCTTCTCGCATCGCTTGCCTTTCTCGACGACTTGCCTGGCGCAGGAGCTCAGAGGGTAAGTAAAGGCGAGCGGGATAGGCAACGCACGAGAATATGCACATGGCGCAATCCAAGTTTCATTGCCTGTGGACGCTATCCCCGCCGAACCTGTACCACAGAGTCTCCCAAAGATGATAGCGTAATTCCAGTGTCCAGTCACTCCAGGGCCGCCTGCTCTCCAAGACCCAGAATCAAAGTCATCCCACGCCTAACCCGCACACCCCCCAACCCCACATCTACTCCCCATCCTCAGGCGCAAGCAACGCCATCTGCAGCACATCAGCCGCAATCGTAATCCCCGTGATGTCGTTAACCGGACGCCAACCCTCCCGGTACGGTAAACGTTCCTGACCTACAACCCAAGCATCAGTCCCGTCATAACCACGCACCATCCCGCCCCAACAAGCCAAACTTACTAAACCAAACCACAATCCATTCCAACGGCGCCAGACGCGTCTGGGGATCGCGAAAGATGGCATGGTATGCCGCCGACTCGATATACGAGATAAATCTGTGTTTAGCATCGAGTGAGAACTTTGGATTCTGAGCTCGGGAGCTCTTCACTCTGCCCCTGCGCACAAACGAAAGAAGAGGAAAAAGTCAGCATTTGTATGGGCACCATGGGGTCTCATCCACCTCTAGATGACATACCACCGCGCATCAGCAACATCCTTGACTGTAATCCCGCCTTTACTACTATAATACGACACCGTCTCGTTAAACACCTCCCACGAGAAAGCCTGGGCCTCGCCACCGAGATCGTAATCTCTACGCGACAAGCTAGCATCGTGCTCAAACCCATTATGCACATTCATCTCGTCGAGGTCGAAGGCGCCGCTGGCGGGATTCTTCGCGATGGCGAGCCCGGCGTTGGCCAGGAAGGTTGCCGTTTCCGAGGAGACTTTGAGGCCTGTGTTTAGGGCGGCGACGAGGGTGGGGACCGTCATGTTGCGTCCGTTGTGGGGGAGGATGCCGTGCTGGGTGGGGGTTTTCATGTGTTAGTTGGGGGGGGGGGAGATGGGGGGAGTGTGTGGGATATGTACGTTTGCGAGGGAGTTGAGGGCTGGGCAGGGGGAGCGGACGTCGTTGGGGCCGGCGGGGTGCCAGTCTTCGTAGATGGAGGCCTTGGCGAGGCCGAGGAGGTTTAGGGACACGAAGAGGAAGTTCATGTTGCTTGTGGTGTAGGTGCTTGTTTGCTGGTTTGAGGTTTGAGTGGTTGGGTGTTCAGTGTGTCGCTGCGTTGTTGGCTAGTCAACAAGGAGCGTGGATGTATGTAATATGAGTGGGATCTTCATCTAACTTAGTATTCTTAGAGATGAAGTGCAACTCTTCTAGTTCTGGTAATAGATATCCGGATAGAAAAGGTGTTGCTGGCTAGACGGTATTTCGAACGCTGTCCATGTGAAATCATGTACCATCACCTTGACAACCTCACTCCAGCGACTGATAGCGGCGTTTATAGTGAATCACCAAAGAAACTCTGTCTTCTGGTTTGACAGAGCCATACTTGAAATGGCTTTCAAGCGTGCAAGCCAGGCCCCGTGGAGAAGTCATCAAAGTCCATCGCAACCAGGTTGTCGACTTCGAACCAACCTGAATCCTCGATACCCGTGCCCTGAGCTTCAAATTAGGCAGAGAAAGGATTCCGTGCAGCTGCCCACGCGACCGTGGATATTGTGGCTCATCTTCGCATGCGAAGCTCGACGTGCGTGCTGACCAGGTCACGAGTTACCGTGCAGGTCACCAGTACAACGACTTTGCTCTTTGTTTCTCTGCTATGATCTCACCAATCTATATTCAATCATGTGTAAGACTTTTCTTCCCATGAACTGAGAATACTGGGTCGAATTTCCTCTGTGCCACATATTGAAAGCATTGCCCCGATTGAGGCATCGATTGTATGGCATACCGGTAAGCATGCCAAGCGAAACTCCAATGAGAAGCTTACTGCCACCCACATTGTGAAGAGTGTTGCGTAGCTTTAATACCAAGTGCATCCGATGATAGAAATTCTGGATGATGGAGCACGTCGAGGAAGCGGCCATTGTCAATGTCTGAAATTCGTACCTAAATATGGCTGGGAGACCTCCAGCTAGTTTACCCGCTCTTGTTTTGTGCCTGCAAATCCGGGGTCGCTGAACGACCTCCATAATTTTCAGTAGCATCCCTGTGGAGATGGCTTCTTGCTTTCATTTGTAAAAACTGTTCGTATTACGTGCTGTGTGGCATAAGGACTATTTGAATTCGCATTTTTTAGCGGTAGTTTGGACTAGAGGCAAAAGTAAAACCATGAGCGTCGTAGATCTGCCGGAATCTCGCGGCTGTCTAATCCCTTCGCAACACCCCAGATGAATGATTACATACTTTCATCGCATCAGTTTCACTTTGTCACTAAGGCGCCATCTGACTTGCTGAAAAAT
>NW_027093965.1:0-28285 GCF_022343315.1 Plenodomus lingam | reverse complement strand
GTTCTAGGGGGAGTATAGTTGCAAGGCTAAAACTTAAAGAAATTAACGGAAGGGCACTACTAGGCGTGGAGCCTGCGGCTTAATTTAACTTAACACAGGGAAACTTACTAGGTCTAGATAAAATAAGGATTAATAGATTAAGAGCTCTTTCTTAATTTTTTAGGTAGTAGTGTATGGCCGTTCTTAGTTAGTAGAGTAATTTGTCTGCTTAATTGCGATAATAAATAAGACCTTAACCTGCTAAATAGCTAGGCTAGCTTTAGCTAGTTGCTAGCTTCTTAGAGGGACTATTAGCTTAAGCTAATAGAAGTTTAAGGCAATAACAGGTCTATAATGCCCTTAGATATTCTAGGCCGCACGCGCGCTACACTAACAGAGCTAATAAGTTCTTTACCTTAACTAAAAGGTCTAGGTAATCTTGTTAAACTCTATCGTGCTAGGGATAGAGTATTGCAATTATTGCTCTTTAATAAGGAATGCCTAGTAAGCGCGTGTTATTAGTATGCGTTAATTACGTCCCTGCCCTTTATACACACTGCCTGTCGCTACTACTAATTAAATAGCTTAGTGAGGCCTTTAGACTAGCTTAGGGAGGTTAGCAACAACTACCCTAAGCTAGAAAGTTTGTTAAACTTAGTTATTTAGAGGAAGTAAAAGTTATAACAAGGTTTCTGTAGGTAAACCTGCAGAAGGATTATTACCTATTTTTAAAGCACTACTGCCTTAATTAGTAGCGGCAGTCTACTTTAATTCTGCCTATGTTTTTTGCGTACTATTTGTTTCCTTAGTAGGCTTGCCTACTAATTAGATCCCCTAAAACCACTTGTAATTGCAGTTAGTGTTAGTAACACTGTAATAAATTATAACTTTTAACAATAGATCTCTTAGTTCTAGTATTAATAAAGAATGCAGCGAAATGCGATAAGTAGTGTGAATTATAGAATTTAGTAAATTATTAAATCTTTAAATGCATATTGCGCCCCTTAGTATTCTATAGGGCATGCCTATTTAAGCGTTATTTGTACCCTTAAGCTCTGCTTAGTGTTAGGTGTTTATTCTACTTAGGACTCGCCTTAAAACAATTAGCAGCTAGTATATTAGCCTAGAGCGTAGCATATTTTGCGCCTCTTGTTATGGTTGTTAGTATCTATTAAGACACTTTTTAAGCTCTTAACCTTAGATTAGGTAGGGATACCCGCTAAACTTAAGTATATTAATAAGCGGAGGAAAAGAAACTAATAGGGATTGCCCTAGTAACGGCGAGTGAAGCGGTAATAGCTTAAATTTGAAATCTGGCTCTTTTAGGGTCTAAGTTGTAATTTGCAGAGGGTGCTTTAGTGTTAGTAGCAGTCTAAGTTCCTTAGAATAGGACGTTATAGAGGGTAAGAATCCTATATATAGTTGCTGGCCTTCGCCGTGTAAAGCCCCTTTAACAAGTTAAGTTATTTAGGAATATAGCTCTAAATAGGAGGTAAATTTCTTCTAAAGCTAAATACTAGCTAGAGACTAATAGCGTACAAGTAGAGTAATTAAAAGATAAAAAGCACTTTAGAAAGAGAGTTAAATAGCACGTGAAATTGTTAAAAGGGAAGCGCTTGTAGCTAGACTTGCCTATAGTTGCTTATCTAGGCTTTTGTCTAGTGCACTCTTCTATAGGCAGGCTAGTATTAGTTTAGGTAGTTAGATAAAGGTCTCTGTTACGTACCTCCCTTTAGGGAGGCCTTATAGGGGAGACGACATGCAACTAGCCTAGACTAAGGTCCGCGTATCTGCTAGGATACTAGCGTAATAGCTGTAAGTGGCCTGTCTTAAAACATAGACTAAGGAGTCTAATATCTATGTAAGTGTTTAGGTGTTAAGCCTAGACGCGTAATAAAAGTAAACAGAGGTAGGAACCCTTTTAGGGTGCACTATTAACTAATCCTAATATCTTTAGAAGGATTTAAGTAAGAGCATAGCTATTAGGACCTAAAAGATAGTAAACTATGCTTAAATAGGGTGAAGCTAGAGGAAACTCTAGTAGAGGCTTGCAGCAGTTCTAACGTGCAAATTAATTGTTAAATTTAGGTATAGGGGCGAAAGACTAATTAAACTATCTAGTAGCTAGTTCCTACTAAAGTTTCCCTTAGGATAGCAGTAACGTATTTAGTTTTATAAGGTAAAGCGAATAATTAGAGGCCTAGGGGTTAAAACAACCTTTACCTATTCTTAAACTTTAAATATATAAGAAGTCCTTATTACTTAATTAAACGTGGACACTTAAATATACTATTACTAGTAGGCTATTTTTAGTAAGCAGAACTAGTAATGCGGGATAAACTAAACGTGGGGTTAAGGTGCTAGAATACACGCTTATTAGACACTATAAAAGGTGTTAGTTTATCTAGATAGTAGGATGGTAGCTATAGAAGTTAGAATCTGCTAAGGAGTGTGTAATAACTTACCTGCTAAATAAACTAGCCCTAAAAATAGATAGCGCTTAAGCGTGTTACCTATACCCTGCCGCTAGGGCAAGATTTAAGCCCTAGCGAGTAGGCAGGCGTAGAGGCTTGTGATAAAGCCTTAGGGGTAACCCTAGGTAGAACAGCCTCTAGTGCAGATCTTAGTAGTAGTAGTAAATACTTAAATAAGAACTTTAAGGACTAAAGTAGGGAAAGGTTCTGTGTAAATAGTAGTTAGATATAGGTTAGTTAATCCTAAGAGATAGGGTAATTCTGTTTTAATATTAGTGCTTGCGCCGCGCCCTTAAAAGGGAAGCTAGTTAATATTCTAGCACCTAGATGTAGATTCTCCGCGGCAACGCAACTAAGAGCGGAGACCTTAGCAGGAGCCCTAAGAAGAGTTCTCTTTTCTTCTTAATAGTCTGTTACCCTAAAATTAGTTTGTCTAGAGCTAGGGTTTAATAGCTAGAAGAGCGCTGCACTTTTGTAGCGTTTAGTGCGCTCCTAATAAGCCTTAAAAATCTACTTAAAGAAATAGTTTTTACGCTAGGTTGTACTTATAACTGTAGTAGGTCTCTAAGGTAAAAAGCCTCTAGTTAATAGAATAATGTAGATAAGGGAAGTTAGCAAAATAGATCTATAACTTTAGGAAAAGGATTAGCTCTAAGGGTTAGGTACGTTAGGCCTTAGGGAGAAGCCTCTAGCGTAGAAGGGCACTAACCGCAAGGTAGGCGCCTCTTAGCGCTAGGGTGTAGACACCCTTAGCAGGTTTTAGCCGTCTAGCGTACGTTTAATAACTAACTTAGAACTAGTATAGATAAGGGGAATCTAACTATCTAATTAAAATATAGTATTGTAATAGCTAGAAAGTAGTATTAATATAATGTAATTTCTGCCTAGTGCTCTAAATATTAAAGCAAAGAGATTTAACTAAGCGCGGGTAAACAGCAGGAGTAACTATAACTCTCTTAAGGTAGCTAAATGCCTTGTTATCTAATTAGTAACGCGCATAAATAGATTAACAAGATTCCTACTATCCCTATCTACTATCTAGCGAAACCACAGCTAAGGGAACAGGCTTAGCTAAATTAGCGGGGAAAGAAGACCCTATTAAGCTTGACTCTAGTTTAATATTATAAAAAGATATAGGGGGTGTAGAATAGGTAGGAGCTTTAGCGCTAGTAAAATACTACTACCCTTATCGTTTTTTTACTTATTTAATAAAGCAGAGCTAGGCCTTACTGCCTAACTTCTAGCGTTTAAGGTCCTTTGTAGGCTAATCTAGGTTAAAGATATTATTAGGTAGGGAGTTTAGCTAGGGCGGCACATCTATTAAACTATAACGCAGGTGTCCTAAGGGGGACTTATAGAGAATAGAAATCTCTAGTAGAGTAAAAGGGCAAAAGTCCCCTTAATTTTAATTTTTAGTGTGAATACAAACCATAAAAGTGTAGCCTATTAATCCTTTAGTCCCTTAAAATTTAAGGCTAGAGGTGCTAGAAAAGTTACTATAGGGATAACTAGCTTGTGGCAGCTAAGCGTTTATAGCAACGTTGCTTTTTAATCCTTTAATGTTAGCTCTTCCTATTATACTAAAGTAGAATTTAGTAAGCGTTAGATTGTTTACCTACTAATAGGGAACGTAAGCTAGGTTTAGACTGTTGTAAGATAGGTTAGTTTTACCCTACTAATAACCTTGCCCTAATAGTAATACCGCTTAGTACGAGAGGAACCGCGGTTTTAGATAATTAGTTTTTGCGGCTGTCTAACTAGGTATTGCCGCGAAGCTACTATCTACTAGATTATAGCTAAACGCCTCTAAGTTAGAATCTATGCTAGAACAGGGTGATTTCTGCCTGCACTAGTTAGATATAAATAGGCCTTTGGCCTAGAACCTTACTAGATCGGCGTTGGCAGCCCTATTAAAGTTAGGGTTGTTAGCTAGTGTATTATAATTGTATAGTGCGCAGGATTAAATCCTTTATAGATAACTTAGTTATCTAGCTAGGTCGTGTAAGTAGTTAAGTAGCCTTGTTGTTACGAGCTACTAAGCGTAAGCCTGTTGCTAGCTTGGTTAAAATTGGGATATTATGCCCTCCTTATTTGCAAAACTGCTGCCTAAACGGCTACTATTAATAGAAGGAAGAGGGCTATAGCAAACAAGTTATATAGTAATTGCAAGATAGAGAGGGCTAGAGCTAGGAGCAATCCTCGCAAAATATACAAAAGAACAGGTTGTGTGTGTACGTACCTTAGGCAGTTAATATATAGCATAGGAAGATTAAGAAAGGATTTAAGATAATCTATACAGATTTTTAGGCGGTGATCTATAACTTAAGAGCGTTCTATAACTTTTTATTTTTTAGGGGTACTGTTCTATAACTTTATAGCCTTCTATACTTGAAAATTCCTCTAGGCTATTCTATAACTATAGATTATTTAAACCTTTAGGGTATTCTATTAATATTTAAAAAAATCCTGTAGGCTATTCTATAAGCTTAGGGCGTTCTATAACTTTAGGGCGTTCTATAACTTTTTATTTTTTAGGTGTAGTGTTCTATAACTTTAGGGCGTTGTATAACTTTTTCTTTTTTAGAGGTAGTGTTCTATAACTTTAGGGCGTTCTATAACTTTAGGGCGTTCTATAACTTTAGGGGTTCTACAACTTTTTATTTTTTAGGTGTAGTGTTCTATAACTTTAGGGCGTTCTATAACTTTTTCTTTTTTAGAGGTAGTGTTCTATAACTTTAGGGAGTTCTATAACTTTAGGGCGTTCTACAACTTTTTATTTTTTAGGGGTAGTGTTCTATAACTTTAGGGCGTTCTATAACTTTAGGGCGTTCTATAACTTTAGGGCGTTCTACAACTTTTTATTTTTTAGGGGTAGTGTTCTATAACTTTAGGGCGTTCTATAACTTTAGGGCGTTCTATAACTTTAGGGCGTTCTACAACTTTTTATTTTTTAGGGGTAGTGTTCTATAACTTTAGGGCGTTCTATAACTTTAGGGCGTTCTATAACTTTAGGGCGTTCTACAACTTTTTATTTTTTAGGGGTAGTGTTCTATAACTTTAGGGCGTTCTATAACTTTAGGGCGTTCTATAACTTTAGGGCGTTCTACAACTTTTTATTTTTTAGGGGTAGTGTTCTATAACTTTAGGGCGTTCTATAACTTTAGGGCGTTCTATAACTTTAGGGCGTTCTATAACTTTTTATTTTTTAGGGGTAGTGTTCTATAACTTTAGGGCGTTCTATAACTTTAGGGCGTTCTATAACTTTAGGGCGTTCTATAACTTTTTATTTTTTAGGGGTAGTGTTCTATAACTTTAGGGCGTTCTATAACTTTTTCTTTTTTAGAGGTAGTGTTCTATAACTTTAGGGCGTTCTATAACTTTTTATTTTTTAGGGGTAGTGTTCTATAACTTTAGGGCGTTCTATAACTTTAGGGCGTTCTATAACTTTAGGGCGTTCTACAACTTTTTATTTTTTAGGGGTAGTGTTCTATAACTTTAGGGCGTTCTATAACTTTTTCTTTTTTAGAGGTAGTGTTCTATAACTTTAGGGCGTTCTACAACTTTTTATTTTTAGGGGTAGCGTTCTATAACTTTAGGGCGTTCTATAACTTTAGGGCCTTCTATAAGCTTAGGGCGTTCTATAACTTTAGGGCGTTCTATAACTTTAGGGCGTTCTATAACTTTTTATTTTTTAGGGTTAGTGTTCTATAACTTTAGCGCGTTCTATACCTTTTATTTATTCTATTACTTTAGTCCTTTCTATAACTTTAGACTATTCTATACTAGTAGATATTATATCCTTTTTATAATACTTATTATATTATACTATTATCTATTATTCTTTACTGTTAAGTATATCCTTATATTTTATAAAACCTTTTCTCTACTAGCTAGTCCTACTATACTTTCTTTTATAACCTACTAGTATTAAATAATACCTTTATATTCTTCTTTTATACTATCTCTATTTCTTGCCTTATCTATTAAGTAGATATAGATAGAGCTAATAGATCTATAGTTAATATAGATATAGTAGTTATAGTAGAGTATAGATATTAGAGTAGATATCCTTATCTATATATTTACCTACTACTAATAAAATTCTAAGTTACTCTTATCTAGCGAATACAGGTTTATAGTTTATATAGGGCTACGTATGTCTACACGGTTTTATATATAAAAAAGTGTACCTCTAAGCTGTTTTCTACTGCACTAACCCCGCAACGCAAAAATTAAACTAAAACCCGTTCCTATAATATATAAGGAGGGCAAATGGATTCTTAAATACTAAATACCTAACTAACTAACTAAGGTTAAATCTGCTGCGCGCAGTTCTTGGATTAGGCAGTTAAACTAGCGTTATTAGGCACTAAGGGGGCAATTTTTGCTTATGTCCGCGTCTATACTCCCTACAACTCCCTGTTGTTAGCGCTCTGCGCCTGTTTTAGCGGCAGTTAGACTAAATTTGAAAGTTTTGGTTTTATAATAGCTAGCCTTGTTTCCTAGATTTCTGCCTAGTTTAGATTTGCTCTAATTAGTAGGTAATTAGGGGCTTAGAGATTGCTCTTCTACTTAACTAGGCAGGCCTAGGCCTATATGCTAAAGCAACCCTGCTGTTGCGCCTAGTTTTGTAGTTAGCACCTAAAGTCCTACTGTTAAAGTTTTAGTAGTAGGCAAAATTTAGGGTCTATAGATAGCTAGCACTACTAAACTATTTAACAGATCTTAGGGGACAGCCCTACCTAGCATCCGCTCCTAGTAAGCGTGGTAAAGCGTGGGTTTTCTCTACTTAAGGCATATATGTGGCGAGTTTAAACACGTAGAAATACCTATTAGGCTTTGTTATAGACTATTCCTTAAGAAACTTAGTAGGGGCAATTAAATTAGTTGCTAGTTGTAACTAGTGCCTTGTGTGCTGTTATGCTAGTAGCTAGAATTGCTTCTGCGATTTCTTATCACGTACTTTCTACCTCCTTTTAGGGGTAGTGCTTGTGCGCTTTAGCGTATTAGGTATTAGGATTATTACCTAGTTAATTCTACTAGTAGTTATATGCTTATCTTAAAGATTAAGCTATATATATCTAAGTATAAGTAATTATACCGTGAAACTGCGAATAGCTTATTAAATTAGTTATCGTTTATTTAATAGTACCTTACTACTTAGATAACTATAGTAATTCTAGAGCTAATACATGCTAAAAACCCTAACTTTAGAAGGGGTGTATTTATTAGATAAAAAACTAACGCCCTTTAGGGCTTCTTAGTAATTTATAATAACTTTACAGATCGTATGGCCTTACGCTAGTAACAGTTTATTTAAATTTCTGCCCTATTAACTTTTAATAGTAAGGTATTAGCTTACTATAGTTTTAACAGGTAATAGGGAATTAGGGTTTAATTCTAGAGAGGGAGCCTAAGAAATAGCTACCACATCTAAGGAAGGCAGCAGGCGCGTAAATTACCTAATCCTAATATAGGGAGGTAGTGACAATAAATACTAATATAGGGCTCTTTTAGGTCTTGTAATTAGAATAAGTATAATTTAAACCTCTTAACGAGGAATAATTAGAGGGCAAGTCTAGTGCTAGTAGCTATAGTAATTCTAGCTCTAATAGCGTATATTAAAGTTGTTGCAGTTAAAAAGCTTGTAGTTAAAACTTAGGTCTAGCTAGCAGGTCCGCCTCACCGCGTGTACTTGTCTAGCTAGGCCTTCCTTCTAGAGAACCTTATGCCCTTTACTAGGCGTGTTAGGGACTAGGACTTTTACTTTAAAAAAATTAGAGTGTTTAAAGCAGGCCTTTGCTTAAATACGTTAGCATAGAATAATAGAATAGGACGTGCAGTCCTATTTTGTTAGTTTCTAGGACTGCTGTAATAATTAATAGGGACAGTTAGGGGCATTAGTATTTAATTATTAGAGGTAAAATTCTTAGATTTATTAAAGACTAACTACTGCAAAAGTATTTACTAAGGATATTTTTATTAATTAGTAAATAAAAGTTAGGGGATTAAAGATAATTAGATACTGTCGTAGTCTTAACTGTAAACTATACTAACTAGGGATTAGGCGATGTTCTTTTTCTAACTCACTCGGCACCTTACAAGAAATTAAAGTTTTTAGGTTCTAGGGGGAGTATAGTCGCAAGGCTAAAACTTAAAGAAATTAATAGAAGGGCACTACTAGGCGTGGAGCCTGCGGCTTAATTTAACTTAACACAGGGAAACTTACTAGGTCTAGATAAAATAAGGATTAACAGATTAAGAGCTCTTTCTTAATTTTTTAGGTAGTAGTGCATAGCTATTCTTAGTTAGTAGAGTGATTTATCTACTTAATTGCGATAATAAACGAGACCTTAACCTGCTAAATAGCTAGGCTAGCTTTAGCTAGTTACTAGCTTCTTAGAGGGACTATTAGCTTAAGCTAATAGAAGTTTAAGGCAATAATAGGTCTGTAATGCCCTTAGATATTCTAGGCTGCACGCGCGCTACACTAATAGAGCTAACAAGTTCTTTACCTTAACTAAAAGGTCTAGGTAATCTTGTTAAACTCTATCGTGCTAGGGATAGAGTATTGTAATTATTGCTCTTTAACAAGGAATGCCTAGTAAGCGCGTGTTATTAGCATACGTTAATTACGTCCCTACCCTTTATACACACTGCCTGTCGCTACTACTAATTAAATAGCTTAGTAAGGCCTTTAGACTAGCTTAGGGAGGTTAGCAATAACTACCCTAAGCTAGAAAGTTTATTAAACTTGGTTATTTAGAGGAAGTAAAAGTTGTAACAAGGTTTCTGTAGGTAAACCTATAGAAGGATTATTACCTATTTTTAAAGCACTACCGCCTTAATTAGTGGTAGTAGTCTACTTTAATTCTACCTATGTTTTTTGCGTACTATTTATTTCCTTAGTAGGCTTGCCTACTAATTAGATCCCCTAAAACTACTTGCAATTATAGTTAGCGTTAGTAACACTATAATAAATTACAACTTTTAATAATAGATCTCTTGGTTCTAGCATTAATAAAGAACGCAGCAAAATGCGATAAGTAGTGTGAATTATAGAATTTAGTAAATTATCAAATCTTTAAACGCATATTGCGCCCCTTAGTATTCTATAGGGCATGCCTATTTAAGCGTTATTTATACCCTTAAGCTCTGCTTAGTGTTAGGTATTTGTTCTACTTAGGACTTGCCTTAAAACAATTAGCAGCTAGTATATTAGCCTAGAGCGCAGCACATTTTGCGCCTCTTGTTATAGTTGTTAGTATCTATTAAGACACTTTTTAAGCTCTTAACCTTAGATTAGGTAGGGATACCCGCTAAACTTAAGTATATTAATAAGCGGAGGAAAAGAAACTAATAGGGATTGCCCTAGTAATAGCAAGTGAAGCGGTAACAGCTTAAATTTAAAATCTAGCTCTTTTAGGGTCTAAGTTGTAATTTGCAGAGAGTGCTTTAGCGTTAGTAGTAGTCTAAGTTTCTTAGAATAGGACGTTATAGAGGGTAAGAATCCTATACGTAGTCGCTGGCCTTTGCCGTGTAAAGCCCCTTTAACAAGTTAAGTTATTTAGGAATACAGCTCTAAATAGGAGGTAAATTTCTTCTAAAGCTAAATACTAGCTAGAGACTAATAGCGCATAAGTAGAGTAATTAAAAGATAAAAAGCACTTTAGAAAGAGAGTTAAATAGCACGTAAAATTGTTAAAAGGGAAGCGCTTGCAGCTAGACTTGCCTATAGTTGCTTATCTAGGCTTTTATCTAGTGTACTCTTCTACAGGCAGGCTAGCATTAGTTTAGGCAGTTAGATAAAGGTCTCTATTACGTACCTCCCTTTAGGGAGGCCTTATAGGGGAGACAATATATAACTAGCCTAGACTAAGGTCCGCGTATCTACTAGGATACTAGCGTAATAGCTGTAAGCGGCCTGTCTTAAAACATAGACTAAGGAGTCTAATATCTATATAAGTGTTTAGGTATTAAGCCTAGACGCGTAATAAAAGTGAATAGAGGTAGGAACCCTTTTAGGGTGCACTATTAACTAATCCTAATATCTTTAGAAGGATTTAAGTAAGAGCATAGCTATTAGGACCTAAAAGATAGTGAACTATGCTTAAATAGGGTAAAGCTAGAGGAAACTCTAGTAGAGGCTTATAGTAGTTCTAACGTGCAAATTAATTGTTAAATTTAGGTATAGGGGCGAAAGACTAATTAAACTATCTAGTAGCTAGTTCCTACTAAAGTTTCCCTTAGGATAGCAGTAACGTATTTAGTTTTATAAGGTAAAGCAAATAATTAGAGGCCTAGGGGTTAAAATAACCTTTATCTATTCTTAAACTTTAAATATGTAAGAAGTCCTTGTTACTTAATTAAACGTGGACACTTAAATATACTATTACTAGTAGGCTATTTTTAGTAAGTAGAACTAGTAATGCAGGATAAACTAAATGCGGGGTTAAGGTGCTAGAATGCACGCTTATTAGATACTACAAAAGGTATTAGTTTATCTAGACAGCAGGATAGTAGCTATAGAAGTTAGAATCTACTAAGGAGTGTGTAATAACTTACCTACTAAATAAACTAGCCCTAAAAATAGATAGCGCTTAAGCGTGTTACCTATACCCCGCCGCTAGGGCAAGATTTAAGCCCTAGTAAGTAGGCAGGCGTAGAGGCTTGTGACAAAGCCTTAGGGGTAACCCTAGGTAGAACAGCCTCTAGTGCAGATCTTAGTAGTAGTAGCAAATACTTAAATAAGAACTTTAAGGACTAAAGTAGGGAAAGGTTCTGTGTAAACAGTAGTTAGACACGGGTTAGTTAATCCTAAGAGATAGGGTAATTCTATTTTAATATTAGTGCTTGCGCTGCGCCCTTAAAAGGGAAGCTAGTTAATATTCTAGCACCTAGATATAGATTCTCCGCGGCAACGCAACTAAGAGCGGAGACCTTAGCAGGAGCCCTAAGAAGAGTTCTCTTTTCTTCTTAACAGTCTATTACCCTAAAATTAGTTTATCTAGAGCTAGGGTTTAATAGCTAGAAGAGCGCTGCACTTTTGCAGCATTTAGTGCGCTCCTAACAAGCCTTAAAAATCTGCTTAAAGAAATAGTTTTTATGCTAGGTTGTACTTATAACTATAGCAGGTCTCTAAGGTAAAAAGCCTCTAGTTAATAGAATAATATAGATAAGGGAAGTTAGCAAAATAGATCTATAACTTTAGGAAAAGGATTAGCTCTAAGGGTTAGGTACGTTAGGCCTTAGGGAGAAGCCTCTAGCGCAGAAGGGCACTAACTGCAAGGTAGGCGCCTCTTAGCGCTAGGGTGCAGACACCCTTAGCAGGTTTTAGCTATCTAGCGTACGTTTAATAACTAACTTAGAACTAGTATAGATAAGGGGAATCTAACTATCTAATTAAAATATAGCATTGTAATAGCTAGAAAGTAGTATTAATATAATATAATTTCTGCCTAGTGCTCTAAATATTAAAGCAAAGAGATTTAACTAAGCGCGGGTAAATAGCAGGAGTAACTATAACTCTCTTAAGGTAGCTAAATGCCTTGTTATCTAATTAGTAACGCGCATAAATAGATTAACAAGATTCCTACTATCCCTATCTACTATCTAGCGAAACTATAGCTAAGGGAACAGGCTTAGCTAAATTAGTGGGGAAAGAAGACCCTATTAAGCTTGACTCTAGTTTAACATTGTAAAAAGATATAGGGGGTGTAGAATAGGTGGGAGCTTTGGCGCTAGTAAAATACTACTACCCTTATCGTTTTTTTACTTATTTAATAAAGCAGAGCTAGGCCTTACTACCTAACTTCTAGCGTTTAAGGTCCTTTATAGGCTAATCTAGGTTAAAGATATTATTAGGTAGGGAGTTTAGCTAGGGCGGCATATCTATTAAACTATAACGCAGGTGTCCTAAGGGGGACTTATAGAGAACAGAAATCTCTAGTAGAGTAAAAGGGCAAAAGTCCCCTTAATTTTAATTTTTAGTGTAAATACAAACTATAAAAGTATAGCCTATTAATCCTTTAGTCCCTTGAAATTTAAGGCTAGAGGTGCTAGAAAAGTTACTATAGGGATAACTAGCTTGTGGCAGCCAAGCGTTTATAGCAACGTTGCTTTTTAATCCTTTAATATTAGCTCTTCCTATTATACTAAAGCAGAATTTAGTAAGTGTTAGATTATTTACCCACTAATAGGGAACGTGAGCTAGGTTTAGACTATTGTAAGATAGGTTAGTTTTACCCTACTAATAACCTTGCCCTAATAGTAATACCGCTTAGTATAAGAGGAACCGCGGTTTTAGATAGTTAGTTTTTGTGGCTGTCTAACTAGGTATTACCGCAAAGCTACTATCTACTAGATTATGGCTAAACGCCTCTAAGTTAGAATCTATGCTAGAATAGGGTGATTTCTGCCTGCACTAGTTAGATATAAATAGGCCTTTAGCCTAGAACCTTACTAGATTAGCGTTAGTAGCCCTATTAAAGTTAGGGTTATTAGCTAGTATATTGCAATTGTATAGTGCGCAGGATTGAATCCTTTATAGATAACTTAGTTGTCTAGCTAGGTTGTGTAAGTAGTTAAGTAGCCTTGTTATTACAAGCTACTAAGCGTAAGCCTGTTACTAGCTTAGTTAAAATTAGGATATTATGCCCTCCTTATTTGCAAAACTGCTGCCTAAACAGCTACTATTAATAGAAGGAAGAGGGCCATAGCAAACAAGTTATATAGTAATTGCAAGATAGAGAGGGCTAGAGCTAGGAGCAATCGTCGCAAAATATACAAAAGAACAGGTTATGTGTGTACGTACCTTAGGCAGTTAATATATAGCATAGGAAGATTAAGAAAGGATTTAAGATAATCTATATAGATTTTTAGGCGGTGATCTATAACTTAAGAGCGTTCTATAACTTTTTATTTTTTAGGGGTACTGTTCTATAACTTTATAGCCTTCTATACTTGAAAATTCCTCTAGGCTATTCTATAACTATAGATTATTTAAACCTTTAGGGTATTCTATTAATATTTAAAAAAATCCTGTAGGCTATTCTATAAGCTTAGGGCGTTCTATAACTTTAGGGCGTTCTATAACTTTTTATTTTTTAGGTGTAGTGTTCTATAACTTTAGGGCGTTGTATAACTTTTTCTTTTTTAGAGGTAGTGTTCTATAACTTTAGGGCGTTCTATAACTTTAGGGCGTTCTACAACTTTTTATTTTTTAGGTGTAGTGTTCTATAACTTTAGGGCGTTCTATAACTTTTTCTTTTTTAGAGGTAGTGTTCTATAACTTTAGGGAGTTCTATAACTTTAGGGAGTTCTATAACTTTAGGGCGTTCTACAACTTTTTATTTTTTAGGGGTAGTGTTCTATAACTTTAGGGCGTTCTATAACTTTAGGGCGTTCTATAACTTTAGGGCGTTCTATAACTTTAGGGCGTTCTACAACTTTTTATTTTTTAGGGGTAGTATTCTATAACTTTAGGGCGTTCTATAACTTTTTCTTTTTTAGAGGTAGTGTTCTATAACTTTAGGGCGTTCTACAACTTTTTATTTTTTAGGGGTAGTGTTCTATAACTTTAGGGCGTTCTATAACTTTAGGGCGTTCTACAACTTTTTATTTTTTAGGGGTAGTATTCTATAACTTTAGGGCGTTCTATAACTTTTTCTTTTTTAGAGGTAGTATTCTATAACTTTAGGGCGTTCTATAACTTTAGGGCGTTCTATAACTTTAGGGCGTTCTACAACTTTTTATTTTTTAGGGGTAGTGTTCTATAACTTTAGGGCGTTCTATAACTTTTTCTTTTTTAGAGGTAGTGTTCTATAACTTTAGGGCGTTCTATTACTTTTTATTTTTTAGGGGTAGTGTTCTATAACTCTAGGGCGTTCTATAACTTTTTATTTTTTAGGGTTAGTATTCTATAATATTAGAGTGTTCTATAACTTTTTCTTTTTTAGAGGTAGTGTTCTATAATATTAGGGCGTTCTATAACTTTTTATTTTTTAGGGGTAGTGTTCTATAACTCTAGGGCGTTCTATAACTTTTTATTTTTTAGAGGTAGTGTTCTATAACTTTAGGGCGTTCTATAACTTTAGGGCGTTCTACAACTTTTTATTTTTTAGGGTTAGTATTCTATAATATTAGAGTGTTCTATAACTTTTTCTTTTTTAGAGGTAGTGTTCTATAACTTTAGGGCGTTCTATAACTTTAGGGCGTTCTATAACTTTAGGGCGTTCTACAACTTTTTATTTTTTAGGGTTAGTATTCTATAATTTTAGAGTGTTCTATAACTTTTTCTTTTTTAGAGGTAGTGTTCTATAACTTTAGGGCGTTCTATAACTTTAGGGCGTTCTATAACTTTAGGGCGTTCTACAACTTTTTATTTTTTAGGTGTAGTGTTCTATAACTTTAGGGCGTTCTATAACTTTTTCTTTTTTAGAGGTAGTGTTCTATAACTTTAGAGCGTTCTATAACTTTTTCTTTTTTAGAGGTAGTGTTCTATAACTTTAGGGCGTTCTATAACTTTTTCTTTTTTAGAGGTAGTGTTCTATAACTTTAGAGCGTTCTATAACTTTTTCTTTTTTAGAGGTAGTGTTCTATAACTTTAGGGCGTTCTACAACTTTTTATTTTTAGGGGTAGCGTTCTATAACTTTAGGGCGTTCTATAACTTTAGGGCCTTCTATAAGCTTAGGGTGTTCTATAACTTTAGGGCGTTCTATAACTTTAGGGCGTTCTATAACTTTTTATTTTTTAGGGTTAGTGTTCTATAACTTTAGCGCGTTCTATACCTTTTATTTATTCTATTACTTTAGTCCTTTCTATAACTTTAGACTATTCTATACTAGTAGCTATTATATCCTTTTTATAATACTTATTATATTATACTATTATCTATTATTCTTTACTATTAAGTATATCCTTATATTTTATAAAACCTTTTCTCTACTAGCTAGTCCTACTATACTTTCTTTTATAACCTACTAGTATTAAATAATACCTTTATATTCTTCTTTTATACTATCTCTATTTCTTGCCTTATCTATTAAGTAGATATAGATAGAGCTAATAGATCTATAGTTAATATAGATACAGTAGTTATAGTAGAGTATAGATATTAGAGTAGATATCCTTATCTATATATTTACCTACTACTAATAAAATTCTAAGTTACTCTTATCTAGCAAATACGGGTTTATAGTTTGTATAGGGCTACGCATATCTACATGGTTTTATATACAAAAAAGTGTACCTCTAAGCTATTTTCCACTGTACTAACCCCGTAACACGAAAATCAAACCAAAACCCGTTCCTATAATATATAAGGAGGGCAAATAGATTCTTAAATACTAAATGCCTAACTAACTAACTAAGGTTAAATCTACTGCGCGCAGTTCTTGGATTGGGCGGTTAAACTAGCGTTATTAGGCACTAAGGGGGCAATTTTTGCTTGTGTCCGCGTCTATACTCCCTATAACTCCCTGTTGTTAGCGCTCTGCGCCTGTTTTAGCGGCAGTTAGACTAAATTTAAAAGTTTTAGTTTTATAATAGCTAGCCTTGTTTCCTAGATTTCTGCCTAGTTTGGATTCGCTCCAATTAGTGGGTAATTAGGGGCTTAGAGATTACTCTTCTACTTAACTAGGCAGGCCTAGGCCTATATACTAAAGCAACCCTACTATTGCGCCTAGTTTTGTGGTTAGCACCTAAAGTCCTACTGTTAAAGTTTTAGCAGTAGGCAAAATTTAGGGTCTGTAGATAGCTAGCACTACTAAACTATTTAACAAATCTTAGGGGACAGCCCTACCTAGCATCCGCTCCTAGTAAGCGTGGCAAAGCGTGGGTTTTCTCTACTTAAGGCATGTATGTGGCAAGTTTAAACACGCGGAAACGCCTATTAGGCTTTATTGCGGACTATTCCTTAAGAAACTTAGTAGGGGCAATTAAATTAGTTGCTAGTTGTAACTAGTGCCTTGTGTGCTGTTATGCTAGTAGCTAGAATTGCTTCTGCGATTTCTTATCACGTACTTTCTACCTCCTTTTAGGGGTAGTGCTTGTGCGCTTTAGCGTATTAGGCATTAGGATTGTTACCTAGTT
This sequence comes from Plenodomus lingam, assembly GCF_022343315.1. Taxonomy (NCBI): domain Eukaryota; kingdom Fungi; phylum Ascomycota; class Dothideomycetes; order Pleosporales; family Leptosphaeriaceae; genus Plenodomus; species Plenodomus lingam. The sequence continues at coordinate 11,740 of NW_027093965.1, read as the reverse complement.
AATTCTGCTAGTAGTTATATGCTTGTCTTAAAGATTAAGCTATGCATATCTAAGTATAAGCAATTATACCATGAAACTGCAAATGGCTTATTAAATTAGTTATCGTTTATTTGATAGTACCTTACTACTTAGATAACTATAGTAATTCTAGAGCTAATATATGCTAAAAACCCTAACTTTAGAAGGGGTGTATTTATTAGATAAAAAACCAACACCCTTTAGGGCTTCTTAGTAATTTATAATAACTTTACAGATCGCATAGCCTTGCGCTAGCGACGGTTTATTCAAATTTCTGCCCTATTAACTTTTAATAGTAAGGTATTAGCTTACTATAGTTTTAACGGGTAACGGGGAATTAGGGTTTAATTCTAGAGAGGGAGCCTAAGAAATAGCTACCATATCTAAGGAAGGCAGCAGGCGCGTAAATTACCTAATCCTAACATAGGGAGGTAGTGACAATAAATACTAATATAGGGCTCTTTTGGGTCTTATAATTAGAATAAGTACAATTTAAACCTCTTAACAAGGAACAATTAGAGGGCAAGTCTAGTGCTAGTAGCTGCGGTAATTCTAGCTCTAATAGCGTATATTAAAGTTGTTGCAATTAAAAAGCTTGTAGTTAAAACTTAGGTCTAGCTAGCAGGTCCGCCTCACCGCGTGTACTTGTCTAGCTAGGCCTTCCTTCTAGAGAACCTTATGCCCTTTACTAGGCGTGTTAGGGACTAGGACTTTTACTTTAAAAAAATTAGAGTATTTAAAGCAGGCCTTTGCTCAAATACGTTAGCATAGAATAATAGAATAGGACGTACAGTCCTATTTTGTTAGTTTCTAGGACTACTATAATAATTAATAGGGATAGTTAGGGGTATTAGTATTTAATTGTTAGAGGTAAAATTCTTAGATTTATTAAAGACTAACTACTGCAAAAGCATTTGCTAAGGATGTTTTTATTAATTAGTAAACAAAAGTTAGGGGATTAAAGACAATTAGATACTGTTGTAGTCTTAACCGTAAACTATGCTAACTAGGGATTAAGCGATGTTCTTTTTCTAACTCGCTTAGCACCTTACAAGAAATCAAAGTTTTTGGGTTCTAGGGGGAGTATAGTTGCAAGGCTGAAACTTAAAGAAATTAATAGAAGGGCACTACTAGGCGTAGAGCCTGCGGCTTAATTTAACTTAACACAGGGAAACTTACTAGGTCTAGATAAAATAAGGATTAACAGATTAAGAGCTCTTTCTTGATTTTTTAGGTAGTGGTGCATAGCCGTTCTTAGTTAGTAGAGTGATTTATCTGCTTAATTGCGATAATAAACAAGACCTTAACCTACTAAATAGCTAGGCTAGCTTTAGCTAGTCGCTAGCTTCTTAGAGGGACTATTAGCTTAAGCTAATAGAAGTTTAAGGCAATAACAGGTCTATAATACCCTTAGATATTCTAGGCCGCACGCGCGCTACACTAACAGAGCCAATAAGTTCTTTACCTTAACCAAAAGGTCTAGGTAATCTTGTTAAACTCTATTATACTAGGGATAGAGCATTGCAATTATTGCTCTTTAATAAGGAATACCTAGTAAGCGCGTGTTATTAGTATGCGTTAATTACGTCCCTGCCCTTTGTACACACTACCTGTCGCTACTACTAATTAAATAGCTTAGTAAGGCCTTTAGACTAGCTTAGGGAGGTTAGCAACAACTACCCTAAGCTAGAAAGTTTGTTAAACTTAGTTATTTAGAGGAAGTAAAAGTCGTAACAAGGTTTCTGTAGGTAAACCTGCAGAAGGATTATTACCTATTTTTAAAGCACTGCCGCCTTAATTAGTAGTGGTAGTCTACTTTGATTCTGCCTATATTTTTTGCGTACTATTTGTTTTCTTAGTAGGCTTGCCTACTAATTAGATCCCCTAAAACCACTTGCAATTGTAGTTAGTGTTAGTAATACTATAATAAATTATAACTTTTAACAATAGATCTCTTAGTTCTAGCATTAATAAAGAACGCAGCGAAATGCGATAAGTAGTGTAAATTGCAGAATTTAGTAAATTATTAAATCTTTAAACGCATATTACGCCCCTTAGTATTCTATAGGGCATGCCTATTTAAGCGTTATTTGTACCCTTAAGCTCTACTTAGTGTTAGGTGTTTGTTCCACTTAGGACTTGCCTTAAAACAATTAGTAGCTAGTATATTAGCCTAGAGCGCAGCACATTTTGCGCCTCTTGTTATAGTTGTTAGTATTTATTAAGACACTTTTTAAGCTCTTAACCTTAGATTAGGTAGGGATACCCGCTAAACTTAAGTATATTAATAAGCAGAGGAAAAGAAACTAATAGGGATTGCCCTAGTAACAGCGAGTGAAGTGGCAATAGCTTAAATTTAAAATCTAGCTCTTTTAGGGTCCAAGTTGTAATTTATAGAGGGCGCTTTAGCGTTAGTAGTAGTCTAAGTTCCTTAGAATAGGACGTTATAGAGGGTAAGAATCCTATACGTAGTTACTAGCCTTCGCCGTGTAAAGCCCCTTTAACGAGTTAAGTTGTTTAGGAATATAGCTCTAAATAGGAGGTAAATTTCTTCTAAAGCTAAATACTAGCTAGAGACTAATAGCGCATAAGTAGAGTAATTAAAAGATAAAAAGCACTTTAGAAAGAGAGTTAAATAGCACGTGAAATTGTTAAAAGGGAAGCGCTTATAGCTAGACTTGCCTATAGTTACTTATCTAGGCTTTTATCTAGTGCACTCTTCTATAGGTAGGCTAGTATTAGTTTAGGTAGTTAGATAAAGGTCTCTATTACGTACCTCCCTTTAGGGAGGCCTTATAGGGGAGATGATATACAACTAGCCTAGACTAAGGTCCGCGTATCTACTAGGATGCTAGCGTAATAGCTATAATTGGCCTGTCTTAAAATATAGACTAAGGAGTCTAATATCTATATAAGTATTTAGGTGTTAAGCCTAGACGCGTAATAAAAGTAAACAGAGGTAGGAACCCTTTTAGGGTGCACTATTAACTAATCCTAATATCTTTAGAAGGATTTAAGTAAGAGCATAGCTATTAGGACCTAAAAGATAGTAAACTATGCTTAAATAGGGTAAAGCTAGAGGAAACTCTAGTAAAGGCTCGCAGTAGTTCTAACGTGCAAATCGATTATTAAATTTAGGCATAGGGGCAAAAGACTAATCAAACTATCTAGTAGCTAGTTCCTGCTAAAGTTTCCCTTAGGATAGTAGTAACGTATTTAGTTTTATAAGGTAAAGCGAATAATTAGAGGCCTAGGGGTTAAAATAACCTTTACCTATTCTTAAACTTTAAATATATAAGAAGTCCTTATTACTTAATTAAACATAGACACTTAAATGTACTATTACTAGTAGGCCATTTTTAGTAAGCAGAACTAGCAATGCAGGATAAACTAAACGTAGGGTTAAGGTGCTAGAATACACGCTTATTAGACACTACAAAAGGTGTTAGTTTATCTAGACAGCAGGACAGTAGCTATAGAAGTTAGAATCTACTAAGGAGTGTGTAATAACTTACCTGCTAAATAAACTAGCCCTAAAAATAGATAGCGCTTAAGCGTGTTACCTATACCCCGCCGCTAGGGCAAGATTTAAGCCCTAGTAAGTAGGCAGGCGTAGAGGCTCGTGACAAAGCCTTAGGGGTAACCCTAGGTAGAACGGCCTCTAGTATAGATCTTAGTAGTAGTAGCAAATACTTAAATAAGAACTTTAAGAACTAAAGTAGGGAAAGGTTCTATGTAAATAGCAGTTAGACATAGGTTAGTTAATCCTAAGAGATAGGGTAATTCTGTTTTAATGTTAGTGCTTACGCCGCGCCCTTAAAAGGGAAGCTAGTTAATATTCTAGCACCTAGATATAGATTCTCCGCGGCAACGTAACTAAGAGCGGAGACCTTAGCAGGAGCCCTAAGAAGAGTTCTCTTTTCTTCTTAATAGTCTATTACCCTAAAATTAGTTTATCTAGAGCTAGAGTTTAATAGCTAGAAGAGCGCTACACTTTTGCAGCATTTAGTGCGCTCCTAACAAGCCTTAAAAATCCGCTTAAAGAAATAGTTTTTACGCTAGGTTATACTTATAACTATAGCAGGTTTCTAAGGTAAAAAGCCTCTAGTTAATAGAATAATATAGATAAGGGAAGTTAGCAAAATAGATCTGTAACTTTAGGAAAAGGATTAGCTCTAAGGGTTAGGTACGTTAGGCCTTAGGGAGAAGCCTCTAGCGTAGAAGGGCACTAACTGCAAGGTAGGCGCCTCTTAGCGCTAGGGTGCAGACACCCTTAGCAGGTTTTAGCTATCTAGCGTACGTTTAACAACTAACTTAGAACTAGTATAGATAAGGGGAATCTAACTATCTAATTAAAATATAGCATTATAATAGCTAGAAAGTAGTGTTAACGTAATGTGATTTCTGCCTAGTGCTCTAAATATTAAAGTAAAGAGATTTAACTAAGCGCGGGTAAACAGCAGGAGTAACTATAACTCTCTTAAGGTAGCTAAATACCTTGTTATCTAATTAGTAACGCGTATAAATAGATTAACGAGATTCCTACTGTCCCTATCTACTATCTAGCAAAACCACAGCTAAGGGAACAGGCTTAGCTAAATTAGCGGGGAAAGAAGACCCTGTTAAGCTTAACTCTAGTTTAATATTGTAAAAAGATATTAGGGGTGTAGAATAGGTAGGAGCTTTGGCGCTAGTAAAATACTACTACCCTTATCGTTTTTTTACTTATTTAATAAAGCGGAGCTAGGCCTTACTACCTAACTTCTAGCGTTTAAGGTCCTTTATAGGCTAATCTAGGTTAAAGATATTATTAGGTAGGGAGTTTAGCTAGGGCAGCATATCTATTAAACTATAACGCAGGTGTCCTAAGGGGGACTTATAGAGAATAGAAATCTCTAGTAGAGTAAAAGGGCAAAAGTCCCCTTAATTTTAATTTTTAGTGTGAATACAAACTATAAAAGTGTGGCCTATTAATCCTTTAGTCCCTTAAAATTTAAGGCTAGAGGTGCTAGAAAAGTTACCACAGGGATAACTAGCTTGTAGCAGCCAAGCGTTTATAGCGATGTTGCTTTTTAATCCTTTAATATTAGCTCTTCCTATTATACTAAAGTAGAATTTAGTAAGCGTTAGATTGTTTACCTACTAATAGGGAACGTAAGCTAGGTTTAGACTGTTGTAAGATAGGTTAGTTTTACCCTACTAATAACCTTGCCCTAATAGTAATACCACTTAGTACAAGAGGAACTGCGGTTTTAGATAATTAGTTTTTGCGGCTATCTAACTAGGCATTACCGCAAAGCTACTATCTACTAGATTATAGCTAAACGCCTCTAAGTCAGAATCTATGCTAGAATAGGGTGATTTCTGCCTGCACTAGTTAGATACAAATAGGCCTTTAGCCTAGAACCTTACTAGATTAGCGTTAGCAGCCCTATTAAAGTTAGGGTTGTTAGCTAGTATATTGCAATTATATAGTGCGTAGGATTAAATCCTTTATAGATAACTTAGTTGTCTAGCTAGGTCGTGTAAGTAGTTAAGTAGCCTTGTTATTATAAGCTACTAAGCGTAAGCCCGTTGCTAGCTTAGTTAAAATTAGGATATTATGCCCTCCTTATTTGCAAAACTGCTACCTAAACGGCTGCTATTAATAGAAGGAAGAGGGCTATAGCAAACAAGTTATATAGTAATTGCAAGATAGAGAGGGCTAGAGCTAGGAGCAATCCTTGCAAAATATACAAAAGAATAGGTTGTGTATGTACGTACCTTAGGCAGTTAATATATAGCATAGGAAGATTAAGAAAGGATTTAAGATAATCTATATAGATTTTTAGGCGGTAATCTATAACTTAAGAGCGTTCTATAACTTTTTATTTTTTAGGGGTACTATTCTATAACTTTATAGCCTTCTATACTTAAAAATTCCTCTAGGCTATTCTATAACTATAGATTATTTAAACCTTTAGGGTATTCTATTAATATTTAAAAAAATCCTGTAGGCTATTCTATAAGCTTAGGGCGTTCTATAACTTTAGGGCGTTCTATAACTTTAGGGCGTTCTACAACTTTTTATTTTTTAGGTGTAGTGTTCTATAACTTTAGGGCGTTCTATAACTTTTTCTTTTTTAGAGGTAGTATTCTATAACTTTAGGGAGTTCTATAACTTTAGGGCGTTCTACAACTTTTTATTTTTTAGGGGTAGTGTTCTATAACTTTAGGGCGTTCTATAACTTTAGGGCGTTCTATAACTTTAGGGCGTTCTATAACTTTTTATTTTTTAGGGTTAGTATTCTATAATATTAGAGTGTTCTATAACTTTTTCTTTTTTAGAGGTAGTGTTCTATAATATTAGGGCGTTCTATAACTTTTTATTTTTTAGGGTTAGTATTCTATAATATTAGAGTGTTCTATAACTTTTTCTTTTTTAGAGGTAGTGTTCTATAATATTAGAGTGTTCTATAACTTTTTATTTTTTAGGTGTAGTGTTCTATAACTTTAGGGCGTTCTATAACTTTTTCTTTTTTAGAGGTAGTGTTCTATAACTTTAGAGCGTTCTATAACTTTTTCTTTTTTAGAGGTAGTGTTCTATAACTTTAGGGCGTTCTACAACTTTTTATTTTTAGGGGTAGTGTTCTATAACTTTAGGGCGTTCTATAACTTTAGGGCCTTCTATAAGCTTAGGGTGTTCTATAACTTTAGGGCGTTCTATAACTTTAGGGCGTTCTATAACTTTTTATTTTTTAGGGTTAGTGTTCTATAACTTTAGCGCGTTCTATACCTTTTATTTATTCTATTACTTTAGTCCTTTCTATAACTTTAGACTATTCTATACTAGTAGCTATTATATCCTTTTTATAATACTTATTATATCATACTATTATCTATTATTCTTTACTGTTAAGTATATCCTTATATTTTATAAAACCTTTTCTCTACTAGCTAGTCCTACTATACTTTCTTTTATAACCTACTAGTATTAAATAATACCTTTATATTCTTCTTTTATACTATCTCTATTTCTTGCCTTATCTATTAAGTAGATATAGATAGAGCTAATAGATCTATAGTTAATATAGATATAGTAGTTATAGTAGAGTATAGATATTAGAGTAGATATCCTTATCTATATATTTACCTACTACTAATAAAATTCTAAGTTACTCTTATCTAGCGAATACAGGTTTATGGTTTGTATAGGGCTGCGCATGTCTACACGGTTTTACATACAAAAAAGTGTACCTCTAAGCTATTTTCTGCTGCACTAACCCCGCGACGCGAAAATCAAACCAAAACCTATTCCTATAATATATAAGGAGGGCAAATAGATTCTTAAATACTAAATACCTAACTAACTAACTAAGGTTAAATCTGCTGCGCGCAGTTCTTAGATTAGGCGGTTAAACTAGCGTTGTTAGGCACTAAGGGGGCAATTTTTGCTTGTGTCCGCGTCTATACTCCCTATAACTCCCTGTTGTTAGCGCTCTGCGCCTATTTTAGCGGTAGTTAGACTAAATTTAAAAGTTTTGGTTTTATAATAGCTAGCCTTGTTTCCTAGATTTCTGCCTAGTTTAGATTCGCTCTAATTAGTGGGTAATTAGGGGCTTAGAGATTGCTCTTCTACTTAACTAGGCAGGCCTAGGCCTATATGCTAAAGCAACCCTGCTGTTGCGCCTAGTTTTGTGGTTAGCACCTAAAGTCCTACTGTTAAAGTTTTAGTAGTAGGCAAAATTTAGGGTCTATAGATAGCTAGCACTGCTAAACTATTTAACAGATCTTAGGGGACAGCCCTGCCTAGCATCCGCTCCTAGTAAGCGTAGCAAAGCGTAGGTTTTCTCTACTTAAGGCATGTATGTGGCGAGTTTAAACACGCGGAAACGCCTATTAGGCTTTGTTGTGGACTATTCCTTAAGAAACTTAGTAGGGGCAATTAAATTAGTTGCTAGTTGTAACTAGTGCCTTGTGTGCTGTTATGCTAGTAGCTAGAATCGCTTCTGCGATTTCTTATCACGTACTTTCTGCCTCCTTTTAGGGGTAGTGCTTGTGCGCTTTGGCGTATTAGGCATTAGGATTGTTACCTAGTTAATTCTGCTAGTAGTTATATGCTTGTCTTAAAGATTAAGCTATGCATATCTAAGTATAAGTAATTATACTGTGAAACTGCGAATAGCTTATTAAATTAGTTATCGTTTATTTAATAGTACCTTACTACTTAGATAACTGTAGTAATTCTAGAGCTAATACATGCTAAAAACCCTAACTTTAGAAGGGGTGTATTTATTAGATAAAAAACTAACGCCCTTTAGGGCTTCTTAGTAATTTATAATAACTTTACAGATTGCATAGCCTTGCGCTAGTGACAGTTTATTTAAATTTCTGCCCTATTAACTTTTAATAGTAAGGTATTAGCTTACTATGGTTTTAACGGGTAACGGGGAATTAGGGTTTAATTCTAGAGAGGGAGCCTAAGAAATGGCTACCACATCTAAGGAAGGCAGCAGGCGCGCAAATTACCTAATCCTAACACGGGGAGGTAGTGACAATAAATACTAATATAGGGCTCTTTTAGGTCTTGTAATTAGAATAAGTATAATTTAAACCTCTTAACAAGGAACAATTAGAGGGCAAGTCTAGTGCTAGCAGCCGCGGTAATTCTAGCTCTAATAGCGTATATTAAAGTTGTTGCAGTTAAAAAGCTTGTAGTTAAAACTTAGGTCTAGCTGGCAGGTCCGCCTTACCGCGTGTACTTGTCTGGCTAGGCCTTCCTTCTAGAGAACCTTATGCCCTTTACTAGGCGTGTTAGGGACTAGGACTTTTACTTTGAAAAAATTAGAGTGTTTAAAGCAGGCCTTTGCTTAAATACGTTAGCATAGAATAATAGAATAGGACGTGCGGTCCTATTTTGTTAGTTTCTAGGACTGCTGTAATAATTAATAGGGATAGTTAGGGGCATTAGTATTTAATTGTTAGAGGTAAAATTCTTGGATTTATTGAAGACTAACTACTGCGAAAGTATTTGCTAAGGATGTTTTTATTAATTAGTGAACAAAAGTTAGGGGATCAAAGATAATTAGATACTGTTGTAGTCTTAACTGTAAACTATGCTAACTAGGGATTAGGCGATGTTCTTTTTCTAACTTGCTCGGCACCTTACAAGAAATCAAAGTTTTTGGGTTCTGGGGGGAGTATAGTCGCAAGGCTGAAACTTAAAGAAATTGACGGAAGGGCACTACTAGGCGTGGAGCCTGCGGCTTAATTTGACTTAACACGGGGAAACTTACTAGGTCTAGATAAAATAAGGATTAATAGATTAAGAGCTCTTTCTTAATTTTTTAGGTAGTGGTGCATAGCCGTTCTTAGTTAGTAGAGTGATTTGTCTGCTTAATTGCGATAATGAACAAGACCTTAACCTGCTAAATAGCTAGGCTAGCTTTGGCTAGTTGCTGGCTTCTTAGAGGGACTATTAGCTTAAGCTAATAGAAGTTTAAGGCAATAACAGGTCTGTAATGCCCTTAGATATTCTAGGCCGCACGCGCGCTACACTAATAGAGCTAACAAGTTCTTTACCTTAACTAAAAGGTCTAGGTAATCTTATTAAACTCTGTTGTGCTAGGGATAGAGTATTGCAATTATTGCTCTTTAATAAGGAATGCCTAGTAAGCGCGTGTTATTAGCATGCGTTAATTACGTCCCTGCCCTTTGTACACACTGCCTGTCGCTACTACTAATTAAATAGCTTAGTGAGGCCTTTAGACTAGCTTAGGGAGGTTAGTAATAACTACCCTAAGCTAGAAAGTTCGTTAAACTTAGTTATTTAGAGGAAGTAAAAGTTGTAACAAGGTTTCTATAGGTAAACCTGCAGAAGGATTATTACCTATTTTTAAAGCACTGCCGCCTTAATTAGTAGCGGTAGTCTACTTTAATTCTGCCTATGTTTTTTGCGTACTATTTGTTTCCTTAGTAGGCTTGCCTACTAATTAGATCCCCTAAAACCACTTGCAATTGCAGTTAGCGTTAGTAACACTGTAATAAATTACAACTTTTAACAATAGATCTCTTAGTTCTAGCATTAATAAAGAACGCAGCAAAATGCGATAAGTAGTGTAAATTGTAGAATTTAGTAAATTATTAAATCTTTAAACGCACATTGCGCCCCTTAGTATTCTATAGGGCATGCCTGTTTAAGCGTTATTTGTACCCTTAAGCTCTGCTTAGTGTTAGGTGTTTGTTCTACTTAGGACTTGCCTTAAAATAATTGGCAGCTAGCACATTAGCCTAGAGCGCAGCACATTTTGCGCCTCTTGTTATAGTTGTTAGCATCTATTAAGACACTTTTTAAGCTCTTAACCTTAGATTAGGTAGGGATACCTGCTGAACTTAAGCATATTAATAAGCGGAGGAAAAGAAACTAATAGGGATTGCCCTAGTAACGGCGAGTAAAGCGGCAACAGCTTAAATTTAAAATCTAGCTCTTTTAGGGTCCAAGTTGTAATTTGCAGAGGGCGCTTTAGCGTTAGCAGCGGTCCAAGTTCCTTAGAACAGGACGTTACAGAGGGTAAGAATCCTATACATAGTTGCTAGCCTTCGCCGTGTAAAGCCCCTTTAACAAGTCAAGTTGTTTAGGAATACAGCTCTAAATAGGAGGTAAATTTCTTCTAAAGCTAAATACTAGCTAGAGACTAATAGCGCACAAGTAGAGTAATTAAAAGATAAAAAGCACTTTAGAAAGAGAGTTAAATAGCACGTAAAATTGTTAAAAGGGAAGCGCTTGCAGCTAGACTTGCCTATAGTTGCTTATCTAGGCTTTTGTCTAGTGCACTCTTCTATAGGTAGGCTAGCATTAGTTTAGGCGGTTAGATAAAGGTCTCTGTTACGTACCTCCCTTTAGGGAGGCCTTATAGGGGAGACAACATGCAACTAGCCTAGACTAAGGTCCGCGCATCTGCTAGGATGCTAGCGTAATAGCTGTAAGCGGCCTATCTTAAAATATGGACTAAGGAGTCTAATATCTATGCGAGTGTTTAGGTGTTAAGCCTAGACGCGTAATAAAAGTAAATAGAGGTAGGAACCCTTTTAGGGTGCACTATTAACTAATCCTAATATCTTTAGAAGGATTTAAGTAAGAGTATAGCTATTAGGACCTAAAAGATAGTAAACTATGCTTAAATAGGGTAAAGCTAGAGGAAACTCTAGTAGAGGCTCGTAGTAGTTCTAACGTGCAAATTAATCGTTAAATTTAGGTATAGGGGCGAAAGACTAATTAAACTATCTAGTAGCTAGTTCCTACTAAAGTTTCCCTTAGGATAGCAGTAACGTATTTAGTTTTATAAGGTAAAGCGAATAATTAGAGGCCTAGGGGTTAAAACAACCTTTACCTATTCTTAAACTTTAAATATGTAAGAAGTCCTTATTACTTAATTAAACGTGGACACTTAAATATACTATTACTAGTAGGCTATTTTTGGTAAGCAGAACTAGTAATGCGGGATGAACTAAACGCGGGGTTAAGGTGCTAGAATGCACGCTTATTAGATACTACAAAAGGTGTTAGTTTATCTAGATAGTAGGATAGTAGCTATAGAAGTTAGAATCTGCTAAGGAGTGTGTAACAACTTACCTGCTAAATAAACTAGCCCTAAAAATGGATAGCGCTTAAGCGTGTTACCTATACCCCGCTGCTGGGGCAAGATTTAAGCCCTGGCAAGTAGGTAGGCGTGGAGGCTTGTAA
>NW_027093964.1:0-3641 GCF_022343315.1 Plenodomus lingam | reverse complement strand
GTAATAACTTAGGTAGGTAGGGCATCCAAAAGGTATCCTATACGACTTAAAGGCATATAGGAGTGCGCGTCTGTATAGAAAAGGATAAGATTCCTACACCTATAGGTCTTGTACAAAAGGACAAGAAGAACATGCCTATCCTAACTATAGGCGAGCTGTTCTCTATATATATTAGTAAGTTAGGCCTTTATTAGGCCTAACTTGGCATAGAATAATAGGCAGGCAATTCTGCCTTATTGTTACACTACCCCCTCCTGTAGAGAAAGGATAGTCCCTATCCTTAGGATTAGGTTTAGATCCCTTATTAAAGAAGAGCTTTTTGCAAAATAAATCCACCTTTACCTCTACCTTTACCTTTACTTCTTCTTCCTAGGGTATAGACCCCTATCCCTAGCCTATATATAACTAGCCCTCTACCTACTAACTTTCTTATTCCTATATCCCCTATTTTTTAATTATTTAACCTAATCTATCTAAAATCTAGTAAGTATTTAATTTATATAATTAAGTAGTTACTAATCTAAATTAGAACCTTTAGCTATGCTAGTACAAGTACTACTAGGAGTCCTCCCTATTACTTATTACGCTCTCTATATAAGGGTAGTTAGGGCTCTACCTAGGGGCAAGTTTAATAATTTTAATTTTAAGTTAAAGAATTCTAAGAAGTGCTAGTACTATATCCCCTAGAATAAGTATTATAATCTAGTAAGTATCTAAGTCTAATAGGGTTCCTTTACTAATCCTAGTAGATTCCTTCCTTTATTAGCTAAGAGTACTCTACCCTTAGGGGTGCTCTAGATAAGTACTATAGCCTAGTAGTAAACCCTGCTAAAGGGGATAAGGATAAGGAAGCTATAGTTACTTATTAGAAGGATATTAAGCAGTTTAAGGCTACTATTTAAGAAACTACCTAAAACCTAGCTAAGTGCGTTACTATTACTAATATTTAGACTAAGGGCATAGAAGCTACTAAAATCCTTATAGCTACCTATTATACTACTATATCTAATTTATATTAGCTTTAGAATAGTATCTATAAGATAGTCTTAGTAGTTAGGGGCTTAATAAAGGCTATTAATAAACTTAAGGAGGAATTAGCACTAAATTAGGAGGTAACCTTCCTAGTATAGGCTAAGATAAAGGCGTTCTACGAGAAGGAGTCTAAATTAGTCCTAGCTCCTACCCCTACTCCTGCGCCTACTCTAAACCCTGCTACACTAGTTATCTAGAAGCTAGCAAAGAAGCCTAGTCTAGGTACTATCTTAGCTAATATAGAGTCTAAACTAGGTTCTAATAGAGAGATAGATATAGATTAAAGAGGTTTCCTAGGGGTAGTGTCCTAGGAACCTTAAGGGTTCTAGGTTAGTTATAAATAGGATATAATAATAAATAGTAATAAGAATAATAGTAATAGATAGTAGTTAATAGCCTAATATATAGCTAAATAGGATATAAATTAGTTCTAATATTAGATATAATTATTATAAAGTAATATTAGATCCTCTTTGCCTTTTTCCTAGGCTTAAATCTATCTTAGTAAGCTATAGGGAGGGCCTAGCTAATTTAGATACTATTAGTAGAATACCTATAATTTATAGGGACCACCTATAAAGTTAGAGGTAGGATACTAAACAGGATCTAAATTATATCTAACCTACTTAATCTTATATTTTAGCTTAGATTAATATAATTTACTAGCTAGGATTTCTTCTACCTCCTATTCCTTTACACCTTATATAGGGGTACTAGGGGGTTTTAGAGCCTCTTATCTAGGTAACAGGTCTTAGGGATCTTTATATAGTATATTAGGGGAGAAAACATTATAGATCTTAGAACTAGGTAGTAATTAGAGGCAATACGCGTTTCCTACTTATTCTAATACCTTAAAGGGACCTTCCTATTATTTAGGTAGTTTTTAGCTAGGTTATAAAATAGTAAGATTAGTAGTAGATAGATAAATATAGTTACTAACCTTCTAGTTAACTAGATAATAATAGTAATTAGTAGTAGAGCGTATTTAGTCTTAAGCTCTTTCTATATTTTCTTTAGCAATCTTCTAGGTGTTGTGTATCTAAGTAGCAAGGGATAAGGCGTCCTTATAGTTTAGTTTCTCTAGTATAGTAGATAGGGTCTTTTCTAGTTTCTAATACTAACTTTACTTTAGTAAGGAACTAAAGAGAAGCTAATATAGAGCTATGCTAATAGATAAATATAGAAGAGTACTTTAGGCATAGTCTATTATAGGTAGTAGGTTACTCTAGTTATCCTAGTAATAGGATATAAAAGGCCTTAGTCTCTAATTAATATACTTGTTTATAATCTTAGTTTGTCTATTAGTTTATTTATAGTAGGTAGTAGAGAGCTTAACTTTAGTGCCTATAATCTAATAGAACTTAGACTAGAAACTAGATATAAACTAAGGGCCTTAATTAGAAATAATAGTATCTAGAGTGTGTCTAAATTAGTACACCTACTAAATAAATAAGGTAGCTATACCTTAGGCGTCTATAGTTTTATAGTAAGGGATAGTAATAGCTTGCTTTAATAGGTAATTAATAATAACTATAATCTAATTATAACCACGTTAATCCTAGGGAAAATCCTTAAAATTAATATATAGGTGTTGCATTAGTAGACTAGGGATAGGAAGGGGGTAGAGTATACTAGGGAGTTAGTGCTATCTTAGGTGCCCTCTCCTATATAGGATATAGTTCTAAACGTAGCGTTTATAGGTAGTCTCTATACCTTTTTAGTAGTAATATTAGGCTAGAATCTAATAAGTTTTAGTAGCTAATAGGTAGGTAGTAGATACTTAATTATAAGCCTTATAAATTAGTCTAGTATATAGGACTAATCTAGTAGGCACCCAAAGTTAATCCTAGTAGAGAAGGAGTCTATTTTCTATCTAATAGTGCTTAGGCAACTCTAATCTTTCTATTAGAAATAAGGACCTATTTTCTTAAAGAAGAGTTTTAATAAGTTCTAGGGATTTAAGAGTTATAGGCTTCTAAACTACTATAATTAAAGCAAGGATTAGTAAGGAACGCTTAGCTAGGTAGTCTTGCGCTAAGTTAGAGTTAATTTAGGGGTATAACCTATCTAGGGCGATTATTACTTATAAATAATTATCCCTCTAAGTAGTCTTAAGGTTAATTATATCCTGTTCCCTTCTGCTTAGGATATCTACTTAGGTGTTATAAGATCTAGGAGTATACTTAATTTAGAAGTTAAAGGGACTTATAACCTCTAGCTATCTAGCTTGCCTAGCACTAAGGACTTTAGTAGATATAAAGTACTCTAGTGCCTAGTAGTCTATATAGACTCTAATAAGGTGCTATGTACTAGTTAGGTTAGCACGCTATTTCTTAAAGGCGCAGATTATTATAAATAATTCTTTATTATAGATTTCCTAGTTAAGTTTAGAACTAGTAAGGGTCTAACTAAAGAAGGATATAGGGTACTATTTCCTATTAGGATGCTCCTATAAGAGGATAGCTACAATAACTCTATTAGAGGCGTCTATCTCTAGTTTTAGAGGGTATTTAGGGTAGAAGTAAGCTAAGCTTAGGATTACTAGTAGGGCATTCCTAAGCTAGTTAAAGGCCTGTTAATATTCTAAAGTCTATACAAATAGGGTAGTA
>NW_027093963.1:0-1643 GCF_022343315.1 Plenodomus lingam | reverse complement strand
TCTACAACTTTTTATTTTTTAGGGGTAGTGTTCTATAACTTTAGGGCGTTCTATAACTTTAGGGCGTTCTATAACTTTAGGGCGTTCTACAACTTTTTATTTTTTAGGGGTAGTGTTCTATAACTTTAGGGCGTTCTATAACTTTAGGGCGTTCTATAACTTTAGGGCGTTCTACAACTTTTTATTTTTTAGGGGTAGTGTTCTATAACTTTAGGGCGTTCTATAACTTTAGGGCGTTCTATAACTTTAGGGCGTTCTACAACTTTTTATTTTTTAGGGGTAGTGTTCTATAACTTTAGGGCGTTCTATAACTTTAGGGCGTTCTATAACTTTAGGGCGTTCTACAACTTTTTATTTTTTAGGGGTAGTGTTCTATAACTTTAGGGCGTTCTATAACTTTAGGGCGTTCTACAACTTTTATTTTTAGGGGTAGTGTTCTATAACTTTAGGGCGTTCTATAACTTTAGGGCGTTCTATAACTTTAGGGCGTTCTACAACTTTTTATTTTTTAGGGGTAGTGTTCTATAACTTTAGGGCGTTCTATAACTTTAGGGCGTTCTATAAGCTTAGGGCGTTCTACAACTTTTTATTTTTTAGGGGTAGTGTTCTATAACTTTAGGGCGTTCTATAACTTTAGGGCGTTCTATAACTTTAGGGCGTTCTACAACTTTTTATTTTTTAGGGGTAGTGTTCTATAACTTTAGGGCGTTCTATAACTTTAGGGCGTTCTATAACTTTAGGGCGTTCTACAACTTTTTATTTTTTAGGGGTAGTGTTCTATAACTTTAGGGCGTTCTATAACTTTAGGGCGTTCCATAACTTTAGGGCGTTCTACAACTTTTTATTTTTTAGGGGTAGTGTTCTATAACTTTAGGGCGTTCTATAACTTTAGGGCGTTCTATAACTTTAGGGCGTTCTACAACTTTTATTTTTTAGGGGTAGTGTTCTATAACTTTAGGGACTTTAGGGCGTTCTACAACTTTTTATTTTTAGGGGTAGTGTTCTATAACTTTAGGGCGTTCTATAACTTTTTCTTTTTTAGAGGTAGTGTTCTATAACTTTAGGGCGTTCTACAACTTTTTATTTTTTAGGGGTAGTGTTCTATAACTTTAGGGCGTTCTATAACTTTAGGGCGTTCTATAACTTTTTAGGGCGTTCTATAACTTTTTTTTTAGGGGTAGTGTTCTATAACTTTAGGGCGTTCTATAACTTTAGGGCGTTCTATAACTTTAGGGCGTTCTATAACTTTAGGGCGTTCTACAACTTTTTATTTTTTAGGGGTAGTGTTCTATAATATTAGAGTGTTCTATAACTTTTTATTTTTTAGGGTTAGTATTCTATAATATTAGAGTGTTCTATAACTTTTCTTTTTTAGAGGTAGTGTTCTATAATATTAGAGTGTTCTATAACTTTTTCTTTTTTAGAGGTAGTGTTCTATAACTTTAGGGCGTTCTATAACTTTAGGGCGTTCTATAACTTTAGGGCGTTCTACAACTTTTTATTTTTTAGGTGTAGTGTTCTATAACTTTAGGGCGTTCTATAACTTTTTCTTTTTTAGAGGTAGTGTTCTATAACTTTAGAGCGTTCTATAACTTTTTCTTTTTTAGAGGTAGTGTTCTATAACTTTAGGGCGTTCTACAACT